>NW_022280039.1:9668610-9772756 GCF_004355925.1 Anarrhichthys ocellatus
ACACACACACACACACACACACACACACACACACACACACACACACATATGCCTTTGAACACGAATGCTAGAACTGAATTTTAGATGATATTATTACATCCCCGCATCAACAGCGTGTGTCAGTATCACAGTGTGCTCTTGGCTTTAGGAGAGGCAGTTTCGTTGCTCCTGAGTTGTTTCTGTGCCCCTTTGCTATGCCAAGTGCTGGAGAGGCGGCGGCTCCAGAGGAGGCTGTCATCGCGCCCCAAAGCTCCGGGCTCAGATGTGGAGCGTAGTGCAGAAAGTGACACCGTCCCGCAGCCCGATGGAGAGCCAGAGGAGGAAGAGGACACGGCCAACCAGAGTGCTGGCAATGAAGAGCCTGTTAAAGAACAAGACCTGCAGGCGCAGGTGTGTTCGTACAACACAAATGACCGGGGTGAATCTGTGTTTTTGCCAGAAAAGCTCTTGGCATTGAATCACTGGCATTTAAGCCCTTGAAATAAGCGCATCCTTGAACTACGCAGAAGTGTGCCCTCATTCGTGTCAGAGCTTGTAATTTAAGTGCCAATAACATACGTAAAGTGTTCATAGCCAAACAATGTGTCCTTTAAAGTGATGCATTTCCCATTAATGTTAAGTTATGCAGTATTTTTCCTTTTTGCAGGATGATCAAGATTTAGCTTTCAGCCAATAGGACAATTATAATACACATTTTCCCTCAATGACGCAAAAGAAAAGATGGAATAGAAATGAAAAAGTGAAATTAAAGATGCAAATGTCGTCTGTTCACATATTAGGATTGAAAGCAGTTAATAAGAGTTTTAATGTCATATGTCATATGTAAATATCAAATCTACAAAAGTAACAGGGAAAGGGCATTACCTCATTGTTATGTCACCTTTTTTTTTACTTGATGTATTCACGAAAACTCTATTCTGATTCAAAGGGTAATCACTGGGAGGTTGGTACACACACACGTTTGTAACAAATGGTCACAGAGGTTATCAGGGACAGGCAGGCGTTTTGGCTCGCTCGCACCCATCATGATAAAAAAAGCTTCCAACAGCACCTGAAAAATTCCTCAAGGTCTAGCAAAGTGGCCGTCAGCCAGACCATATGTCTCTCTGGACTCTCAGCCCATCTCTGTGTTTAGAAAACCTCCAGCACCTGGCCCGCTCACATCTCATTCCCGGCCAAACCTTTTGAAGCTATGCTGCCATCACACGCAGGGAAATACTCTTTTCTCGGGCCTGTGGTGCAACAGTTCTTTCTGTCTGGGGGCAAACAGATTATCTGTCCGTGCTACAAAATTGGGATTTCTGTATTTTACGAAAAGACCGTAGGATTATAGAATATAAAAACTCCAACAACATTTTTTCATAGCCCTACAACCTTTGGCCATCATTTTTTTATTTTTTGTGATAAGATAGCCTTTTGGAGTTTCTACTGACATCTTGCACCAAGCCAAATCCATAAAAAATAACAGCACATTTACTTCAGCGTGCTTCTGTGTCCATCTCTTGGTTTGTATAGCTGGACGCCATGGTGGCAGTGCTGAGCGCGTCCGATGAGGTGGAGCAGCTGGTCCTGAGGAACACGGACCTGACGGACGACCTTCTGCTGAGCCTGGCGAGGGCCCTGAAGAGCAGCCTGTCCGAGGTCACGCTGCTCAACCTCAACCTCAACCTCATTGGCCCATATGGCGCTCACATCCTGCTGGACGTTCTGAGAGCGAAGCCTCAGGTCAGAGGCTTACAGTAAGTCCCGGGCTCCGCTCATCCACAATACCGAATTCAGAAAAAAACATACTGAATAACAAGCAGATCCAGGAACTTAAAAAAAAAAAAAAAATAAAACAACAGACAGTAAAAAAAAGGCAGCTAATCCAAGGCCAGCCTCGTCGTTGCAGAATAAAATCTTCGCCTTTCACTGTTGAATTACACAATCCATCTCTTTTATGTGAATAAGAAATGCCTCAAGTGCCTTACCTCTCTGAGTTATTTTCTTTCCCCCCACGAAACACAGGGAATGTGCAAGAACGTGTCTTTCTGACAGATGTAGAGACTCACAATGCATGCTGACATGTGTGAGATCAAAAGAATAGCGCTGGGTTTAAAGAAGTATATAGATCAACACTTTGGGAAATACGCTGCTGGAGAAGTACATGAGAAGATTAATACCAATCTGTTATATCTCCATTAAATATAAGGCTACCGGTTACTGGTCTCTGCCAAGAAAAAGTCTAACACATAACCCTGAACTGTAGTTTGCTGTTTTTTGTATGGATTCAACCAAGATGAAATGTTGGACTATTCCTTTAGTGTGTGCAGCTGATCAAACATGTCGCTGTAAGGACTAAAAGTATTTGCTGTACAAGGATGAATATCTACGTATGAATTTCAACAATAACCCTGGAGACGGCTTTTCAAACATGTTGACAACTGCTCAAATCTCGAGGCCTTCTTACACCCGACTCAATAACAGGCAAACATCATAAAATATAAAGTAATTTTCCCATGGAGTGTAACGATCCTGAAGCTGCAGAACACACAGATACAAATCACGTATTTGATTCAGTGTGAAAAAGAGAGGATGTTGTAGCTCATAATTTAGATTTCGCACAAGGAAAAACCTATCATGGTGCAAGGACATATGTACCCTTTGAAGTGAGCAGTTCATGGAGGAATCTAAATAAATCCTCCTCTCTTTCTACAGCTTGTTTGGAAACAAACTGCGTGACCATGGAGTGCTGACCCTGTTAAATGGAATAGCCGAGCTGCAGGAGCAGACGGCGAGAGCCGCTGCTGCCATCCAGCAGGCCGTGCTCCTCCCACCGGAGCAGAGCGCGCTTCTGCAGCCCCCCACCGGGTGGAGCTCTTTCGGGTTTTTTGCGCTTTTAGAACTGGATATCGGGGGGAACGGGTTGAGCAGCGACGGGGTAAAAGTGCTAGCGTCATACATGAGGCACCACTCCTATCTGCAGTACTTAGGGCTGGCGCAGACCGGCGGCGCCGATCTGGCGGCGTGGAAGGACCTTTTCGACAGCCTCAGGGGGATCAGCTCGCTGACTCGCATCATCCTGGACGAGAACAACTTGGGAGACCCGGGGGTCAGGCTGCTGGCCGACGTGCTGAGGGAGAACGCGGGTCTGCGGCAGGTGGATCTGGACAGGAACGGCGTCAGCGACGTGGGAGGAAACGACATCATGGGGGCGTTGCTTTGCAGGACGCGCTCCCCGCTGACGCACCTGAGCCTTGAGGAGAACAACATCAGTGCAGGACTCATGAGCAGGATACAGGAGGAGGTAAAATATACATGAATCCTGCTGCGGGAGTGGAAGAATACACCAGCAAACCACGAACACCTACGCAACGTAACAAACAAAGCGCTGACTTGAGAGCTCATAAGATTCCTTGTTTACATTTTGAGGGTTAGAGAGAGGGAGAAAAAAACCCCCGGACTCATTTGACCTTCACACACACAAAGATGTCTTCCTTCCTATAAGTGGGTGGCCCCGCTAACAAATGCTGCATCTTTGTTTAGCCCAAGCAGGTGGTGTAGGAGGCATGTTTGCTTTCGGGCCGCACTGTGGTCTGGATGCGCTTTCAAAGAGATCTCAATGAACTGAGCCTTTCTTCTTTGTGGCGAGGTTTCATCTTCACCTTGAGTATTTCCTTCTTCATCTCCTTCTTCTTCCCACCAGCGTTACCACTCCTAAAACTGATTCCAGCACACTGATCCCTCAGTCATTTTATTGAATAATTTGCTGCCTCCTGAGAAAAATAAAAAGCAGAAACCACAGTGATTCATTCCACCCACAGCATTTACAGGTATTTTGGATGGTTTACCCACGAATCCCCCCCTCCTTCAGTACCCATCAACAGATCCCCTTTCTCCACTTCTTCAAATCAAGAGTTATGGACAGCTAATCTGTGCTACGTCAACTACCCTCATTTTGTCCTTCTTGTCTCTTCATGTGCTAGACAGAGCTTCTATTCAGAACCAAAGCAACGGGGAGGGGGGACGAAAGAGAAAAACTAGGGCAAATTCATATGAATTTCGAGGCCGTCATCTCATTGTTCTATCAACACAGACATTCTGAGAATAACTGTACCTGTGATCAAAGCTTGTCAAAGTGGTAATTATGGTCTCCTCTCAGAGCTGCCAGTAGTGACTGCGCTGAAACCAATCCCTCCATGTTTCATCTGCAGTCTTTGCGGATTCCTTTCCGTGAAACCCCGATAAAGACGTTCTCCGAAGCCCCGGGGAGGATGACAGATAAATGAGACTGGCGCACCTGAAGATTACATCTGCTCCGTCGTATCAGACTGAATAAGCTCTAATTGTGGTGCTGTGGTGGCGTACATTCAAAACTCTGTGCAGCAAAGAAAACATGTCTAATTTAGGATGTTTTATTTTCTGAGGTCAATTCTTGTTGTCTAAATTGTTGTAGATGAGACAGGTAAGATTTTGTTATCAGCACTAAAAAAAAAAAAGAGCCCAAGTTTCTTTCTTTTTGACTACTGAACTTCTAAGATCTCAACAGCCACATTTGTAGTATAGGTTCAGCACAAAACCAAGTGGTACACCATCATGCCTGGCTGAGCACAAGCTGGCAAACAAGAGCCGCACTGTAATTCACCGACTCCTCCGATAAGGCCTCCGTGCTTCTCTGTTACAAGTAAAACTCTGATCAGTGACCCCATTGTCCGTCTGCTAATGTTATCTGGATTTGGCCTGGAACAAATCCTGCTGTGTTACCAGCTTCTTTCAACTGCTCTTCCAAAAAAACACGGGCTTTCAAAACACAGAAGCTCAATCTGTTAGGAATTTACAGGTTTGGTTGAGGGACAGTTTCCCCTTTCAGGGCCTTTGTCGGTTACTGTATCATATCTGCTGCTGCTTTAGCTGTGCTGCAGTATCCACTGTTGTACAGCCCAGAAATAACCAGGCTCATTCGTCAGTTTTAAACTGATAAGAACCGTACCTCTAGTAGCTGAACCGTTAGCTATCCGAATCTTTGTAAAACAAGGTATTTCTCTTTTTTAAACAGCTTTAAACACATCTGGTACACAGGGGTTGAGTTTCAGACAAACGATGCCGTGCTGTGGGAAATATGGAGAGAGGGAAGTCTTGGGAATTCAGTCTCTTGACTGTGACTTAGGGGCAAAAACTAAACAGATGAGGTGAACGATGGTCTTTGTAATCTTGTATTTATGGATAAACTGAGGTAGGTGCAAGTTCAAGTTCATTTTTAGCCTGTCTGTTGGTTGGGCCACCATTTTGATTCACGACAGTCACGGCCAAAATGCTGAACTCCAGATGGGCGACTTCACGGCGACTACTTCCACTTCTTAAATACTGTCTATGCTCCCTACCTTTTAAGTGGTCATAACGTTCAAATATTTGTCCATACCTCCATTGTTTATACTCCTTTAGTCCGTAAGCTTCCACTAATCTTACTGGGTAGAGAGGGTTGTCAGCTAACCGCAATGTCACCGGTTCGATCCTCGGCTGCAACGTGTCCTGTGTTGAAGTGTCCCTGAGCAAGACACTGAACCCCTAACTGCTCCCCAGGCGCCTGCATGGGCAGCCCACTGCTCCCTATAGATGGGTCAAATGCAGAGAATAATTTCTCCACTGTGGGACTAATAAAGGAATGTTTCTTCTTTTCTTCTTCTTCTTAATCAAACTCTTTTAGTGTATCTGTATATGTATAATAAAAACCTCTAAATGGTATCTGGGACAAAACAGCCTTTATTGAGAAAGTGTGGATCAGGATGTGTTTGAATGCGTTTCTTAACGGAGAACCTCGGTACACTGAGGCTTCCATACTGCGTTATTTTCACCACCACCAACATTAACACCCAAGTGTGCTGGGACTGACTGAGTCAGTGTATAACAGGAGGAAATGGATGGGCGGAAGTCCATGTGTGTGTTTGTGGACCTGCTTTCAGGTCACATTTAGAAAGCCAGGTGGTGTTTATGTGGTTACGGAAGCCCCGGGGGCGGCGGACCTCGGTCGGAACAGCAAACCCTCTGCTGGGACCATTTACGTCTGCTCTGTATTAACTGCCGGCACATGCTCATTTGTTTTGTGTAGTAGGTCCAAAATCAGACATCTTTGAGGCCGTTTGTTGTTAATTCAAGACTATTCTTTTTCACATGGAGACTTCAAACATTGTGGCTCGATAAATACGATCACCCTACTGCCAGTTTATGAAAGCTTACCAGGTAACAGCGCTCAAAGGAGACTATGATGTGGTGTTGATTAGCAGCAGTATTCAGATCTTCTAATGTCTCCATCTTCCCAACTGTTACAGGAAGGGAGCAGGAAGTTGATGTTGGCTCACACTTGGTGCACACAGTGTAGAAAGGCCTGGCTGAGGATGAGAGTGAAGGTTTTCTAGATTTGGGGGGATGTAGCACTGTAGCGAGATCTCGTTGTGGGGCCTCACCATAACAGATCTCCCTTTATTGTCCAGAATGGGAGAGAAATTTATAGACTGCATACTGCTGTGACGATGACGCAGGCGAAGCTACAGTTACATTATTAGTACAGTTACGGCTGTATTATATTCTCTGACAGGAAGCACAGCCAACAGCAGCAAAGGACCACAAAATGGGTCACAAAATAAGTATGAGGGGATGATTAATGGGAAGAAGAACAAACAAGAAAGTTTTTCTTTAAAATAAATATTGCCTGGTTATAGTTATATCCACATAGGCTCTAAAAATGATTAAAGTTAAACAATCTCAGAAGGGAAAATCACTCGCAGGTTTACACATAACAAACTCATAATAATGAGTTAAAAGTTGTTTCATTTTAAGTCAAAAAGTTTAGGAGCCACTGATTTAGACCGATATAGGGCACAACAAATCAAGCTGAATGTGGGAATATTAGAGTGAAACTGGAGGAAATTGAAATAATGGAATTCAAGGCAAAGGGCATTATAGTCAGCAAAGAAGGTCCATTATAATAATTATGAGATTAACAGCTTGTGAGTCAAATGCGAAAGCCTTTAAATTCCTCAAATGATAAACAACTGTATATTCAGTGCACTCTGCATTGCCACAACCACTACTGTATGTGACACAGCATCACGATGACGATGAATGAAGAGTTGTAGAGTCTGCTCTATGAACAAAGGAGCATGCTGCTGTTTGACATTTGGCAGAAAGAACAGCTTTTCAATGCGGATTATTCATCGGCGGTTTGATCCTCCGCTCAAATGTCACCACAACAATGCCTCTGACTTGGCAGCAGCGTCGGCCTTTCTGCTGCTCTGCGGGGTGAGGGATTGGCAATAGTTACCACATCTAATGTGGCATTCGGAAAAAGATTCAGACTTTGTGTTCAAGCGCTTTTGCTTTTCAAATGATCATTATTACCACTTTATGGAGAATTAAGAACGAGGAATGAGAATCTTGGTTTACCACATCACTGCGATGTTGTGCTCCATGCTTTGACTTATGATGTGTTGTGAATACGTTGTACGGATGGCTAAAGCAGGAAATGTGTGAACTGCTGCAGCATAACCTAGTGCCTCACATGACTGATGGTTGTAACAGACCTGTGGCCGCAAGGAAAATAACAAAAAAGGTTTACCTAACATGTAGCTTAACCCCAAAACATGTCCTAATATTTTACAAAACACTCAAGAAACAAGTCTATATTAGCAACTCATGATTACTGATGAGTCTCCTTAAAATTGATTAATTAAAAAACTGATAAGAAATTCTATTTACCAGACCGCAGAGTCACAAATTATACAGTTCCCTCCCGAGGCGGCAGAAAATTAAAAACAGAGAGACGCTATTATATCGCTCTAATTTGGACTTACCCAACAAGAATGAACAGCACTTTTCTCTAAATGTCCTGTTGTAATGTATGGAATGGATAATCACAGCGCCGGGCCACGCACTTATTGGATCCAGCTGTGCCTGGACAGAGGTTGCTGCATTCAGCTGGCCCCAAATCCCCAAGACATGGAAGTAAAACAAAAGACTCCGTGTTTATCAGATAAGACCTCCCATAGCTAGAGCAGGACATGAAAGAATACGTGTGCTATTTTCAAAGTTCTTGAGGGCTATTATTAAAGTAGAAAAGAGAGAGATAACCTAAAATGATCGTAATCAGTTTGTTTTTTTAAAGGATTAAATCTCCACTTGGTCTCCACATTTGACTGTGCACAGTCAAATGTGTCTCATAAATAGTGTGACTGCTCTTTAAACTGAAGATGGTTTATATACAGATGGTATGGGGATACTGGTTACAATGACTGCCTGTCTGCAGGAAAATCCTCCAATTTCCTGCAGACACTGAACTTCTAATATCCATCGTTATGTCGGAGTATACAGGCCAGCTGACTTCCATTACCCACCGCTGGTCTGGAGTAGAAACAGTCACAGGGCCTATCCACACCTGTCGCTGGTTATAGACGTGGTCCAGGATGGCAGTCATATGTGATGAGTGGAAGAAATGCAACTCATAAAACACTAATACAAAAACTTGCCCCCAGATGTCTTTCAACAAAATGTACTCTTTAATTTCTCTTTCCACCAGAGCTCATTCAGGGCTTCCATGAAACAGGGTTTTGGCCTCGATAGAGAAAATCTCTGATGGAGACTAGAGGAAAGTCGTTGCTCGAAGGAGACCGAACGAAGGAGACCGAACTGCTGTCAGGGAGGAAATCGGTCATAAAATTGGGGCGCTCTTGCCGTCAGCTGCAGCATCCCAATATAATCAGACTACAAACACGTCCATATCTCGGAAGACTCAACATAACGATTACATACGTTCGTTTGAAGTAAATCCACACTGACCTGTCGGTATACTCACAGTAGACTTTATAAAATATGGACCTACTCTCTGTGATGTCACCCATGGACCATGGTGTCTGCCCCGTTTCCAATGACGGCTTTCTCAGATGGTTCTGAGTATCAAACCGTCTGGTGGGTCAGGTTAACACACTACCAGTGTAAGAACGTCCGGTTGTGGTTTTACGGGGAGGTAAATGCCAGACTGTTTTTCACTTGGCCGTGAGCAGTGACTTCCTCACTCCCCTTAAAGCCACAATATATCATCTTTACACTTTGGCTTGTAAACGGATTTAAGAAATGTGTTAATTAGTAAGCTTTAGGTGCTGGTAGGCAGATTTAGTTTCTTCTGGACAGAGCCAGTCTAGCTGTTTCCCCCTGTTTCCAGTGTTTATGCTAAGCTACGCTAACCAACGCGCAGAGGAGACTGGTGTCAATCTTGTCATTCTCTTGCAGAGAGCGAATAAGCTTACTTCCCCAAATATCTACAACCACTCCTTTAAACCCATAAAGTGTCTTCCCTGGTATGTCTTCAAGAACACTTTTCAGTCCCTGGGCCACAGTTTGAGAACCGCTTCCGTAGGCTGCTGCAATAATCATTACCAACCCCATGAAACTTAACACCCCAGATTGGAGATCTTCCTCTCTGCACTCTTCCACGGGCCGTGAGGACATTGCCCTTCTTGTCCGTGAACTGAAACTCGTGGTAACAGAAAGCCCACATCCGACGTAGCTCGGACAGGTACATAGGAAGTGCTCTTTCAAGGTGGTGAGCTCCCTTCCTTCCTGGCCCTGAGAGGACGAGCTGAGAGGGGGCTCTGTGTGAGGGACGAGGGATCCAGTTGCAGGCAGCTGAATCGGCGCTCTGTTGGGTCTCCCCTGGACACTGTCACAGCGTGTTTGCTGAAGGCGGGTCAATGAGGACTTTCTTTGGCAGAGGAATTTCACAGCACTCAACAGCACACAGACACACACACACACACACACACACACACACACACACACACACACACACACACTGGAACCAGCGCAGGTCTGCAACCCAGATCTCTGGTGAGAACGGAAGTGGATGATGTGAAGAAAGGCTGTCACAAAAAGCTGGTCCATTGGTTTAACTTTTCACTTGATGAAATGAATTGGTCATTTGTTACAGCTGAAAATATGTCAATCATAGTATACCGTAGTTTGGTAGAACTTAGTACAAACAATCAGAGTGTTAACACTGGAAATCGTCATCTGTCAAACTGATTATACTGTAAAAGATAAGATAATAAGATATACCACAACTGTCAAAAGAAATTGAATTTATTTCAGAAAGACAGTTTATTGGTGATGTGATTATATGGAGGTTATTTGTTGTGATTGGGACTCACTTACACTGTCCGTAGTCATTTAGAAACAGTTGCCATTACATGGTTTGTCCACAGGAGAGCACTAACTAATTTGACAAAACAATCTCAACTCAAGGTCCACTTACTTGCTTGCTGTAGAAGCCTTTTGACCACATCACAAGGTTTTCATCAGCAGAGTTTGCTGGGTTGGTACTGTAGGTATTCAAACATAAAACATTTGGAGGATTTCTCGGCCATGTTGTTGATATAGCTGAGGTTGTGATGTGTGGCACAGACAACTAAGCAAACCCTGATCTTCTAAAAAAAATGTAAAAATTCTTGCTGCAGCCCAGAAAAATCTCCAAATGCCAAATAAAAGTGCTCGTGGCTGACAGATGCACATTTATCCGTTTAATTATTAACACAAGTGCCAGCTGACTGACCAGCATCATATAAACATAAACACATGCATTCCTGGTTCCTGCTTCTTCCCCTCCAAAAAAGACTCACCTTGAGCTGAAGGGGCTGCAGCGTCTCTGCTACAAATAGGTTTCCCTCGATGTCAGCTGAGGGCGACAGAGGGAGGTGTTCCCCCTCTCCCGGTGCTCAAGATTTTCCTCAGTCCACAATAAACTTTCATTTTGGGGAAGTCGACACACACTCACGCACACACACATACACACACACACACACACACACACACACACAACGGCGGCCGTCGTCTTGTCCTGCAACGGTTCGCTGGGAAAGCTGCACTAGATTTGACTTGAGGTTCATTGTACTTTAGAAAACGCGCAAAAGGAAGACGGAACAAACATCGGAAGCGCACAGGTGGAGCTCTCCGGAGCGTCCTTTTTTAAATTCTTTTTAAAATTCATCTTCTGGAAGGAGACTACAGGGACAAGAGGAGACAAGACAATGACAGAAAGCAGTCTAATAACGGCTGGTTATTCCCGGAGTGTTTGCACCTGGAATGGAAAAACTTTATCTGCCTCGTCCGGACTGTTGTAAAAACTCCCAAGAAAGAATGAAGTAACCGCAATGGAGCCGGACAATGCCCCGCACTCCGAACTCAAAAGCGCTGGAGTCGGGGGGTGAGTCGATACATTTTTAAGTCATCCTTAAATTGCTATTTTTGTCTCCCTGTCTTGTTTTGTTTAATACAGGTTTAATATGAAGTCATGTGCTCTTGGACATCACAGCCTGCGTCTGAATTAACGTCCATTTGACAGCGTTTTTCATGTTAGGATGCAAGTAGCATTGATATAAGTTGTGCTATTTTACACATGTTTAAGATACTGAGAAATAACATGTTCATATTCAAAAAATGAGTCCGTTTTAAACTTGAACGCCTGTACTTTTTAATAAGTTGCAGGATAGCTTATGGAAACACATTTCTGCTCTTTAGACAGTCCATTGTAGCCTGCTGGACTGTTCTTGAAGCTGTGTCTTTTGCAGCTTGTACTAGACTGAGCTGCCAAGCGATCTGGGACTGATTTGAGGGAGATGTATGAGAGGAGGAGACAGTCTTCTCCTCCCCCCCCCTTTCTCCCCTCCCAGCTGTGCATCTCACTCAGCTGGTTGGCCCAGCTGTCCCAATGGGAGGGGAAATAAAAGTCAAAATGTTGCATCATACAACCACTGCTGGACATATGAGAGACTTGATCACAAACTGCATCCCCCTCCTTCCTCTTCTTTGCTGATGTCAGTGTGAGGGCAGTGGATGGGTCGTAAAGAGGAGGGAGGGAAACTTTTAAAAGCTCCAACAGACAGTCAGTGTGTCAGTGGTTGACCAGTGGCTTCCCGCTGCTCTCTGGGAAACCACAAATGTAATAGATTTCCCGTGAGTGCGTTCATTATGGCACTTGTCACTGAGCCCGGTTCACTTCAAACATCGCTTGCTCAACAGGCGTCCGGTTTCACGTAGTGCATACGACCAAAACATCAGCTCCGAGAGTGTAAAAAAACCTTGGTCCTAGTAGCGATTAGTTCACACTCAACACCTTCAGAGACACATTATCTTCACGAAAGAGCAATCAACACTCCTGTCTCCAGAAAAAAAAATGTCTCAAGAAAAATCCATGGTGTAAAATTAGCTGTTTATTGGTTGACATGAGATGATAAATGTCACAGTTGCCATGTAAAAACAGTCGGTCTAATTACAGTTGAAGGCTTACATGGTCTTTTATGGGTTTACTTTTTTAAAACCTGCAGTTAGAAAGTGCATAATATACGAGCTGTAATAAAGGCGGTTTGTCTCAGTTATTGAACGGTTCTCATGTTGAAGATCACATACAGCATTGATATATGAGTTCTGTTACCTTAGTCTCTATATCTTTCACTTGGCATTTGTCAGAGGTGCACTCACCCAGCCCCAGCTTATCTGGAGGTCAGCCGTTAAGGTAAGACAAAGCTTGTTGTCTTGAAGCAGATGTTTGTCTCTGATCAAAGTGTCACATCGGATCAGATCTGTATACAGGAGTTGATAGAAACTGAGTGTCGAGCATTTTAGTTTGTCAACTACCTCGGACTGTGTTATGTTGATCAGGGACATTACACAAAGATCATTAACATGATATGAAAAAAGAGGTAATGGAATGAGCAGGTTTTAGTATTTGCTATTTTCCGCCCGTAGTTCCTGAACAGGTAGAAAAACAATTCTGCAACTTTTGATTCAATGTCGCCACAGATTATGCAGATGCAAAGATTATCTTGCTTTTCTTTGTTTCATGTGACTATGAATAATTGAATAATTGAATAAATGAATGAATAATTGGATAAATAAATGATAGCATTAAGCTTCTGATCACAACAAGTAAGAAAATGAAGGACAACATTTCAGGGCTCTGGTTACCTTTTTTATGGGAAATGATCATTCCTCTTGGCATTTTAGAGACCAAACAATCAAAACATACTTGAAAGATTTATGAATTTGTAAAGACAAATATTATTTGTGCCTTGATTATCTGCCATATTACATTGTATTTCTAACCTCTTTGTCTTCCTCTTCAGGAGAATTCTGATTCTTTGGACTATACTCTGTTGCACCTGCTCTCTACGGCTCGCACAGGCACAAGGTAAGCAAACATGCAAACACATTTCTGAGCAGACAGTGTCACAAATGTGCCTCCCAGACTGTGAAGATAAACTATGTCACATTGTCATTATATGAACTGGTATGGAACACAGAATGGATAAAGAACGTGAAAATATCCACCGTAAGTAATTACATCGCCCAGCGCGGGCCCCTTGTTTATCCAGGGATTATCCCAGACCGATGTGATCAGCATCACTGTTTTCCATTAACAGCTTGGTCAGCCGTATCTCTGTCAGCATCACTGTTTGATTTGTCAAGGCCAAAAAACTGATTCAATATTGTTCACTCTTCCCTGGAAAATATTTTAAGCCTTTGTAGGAGATGGGCCGCTCTTTTCCGCCCTTGTCCCGTGGAAGTGGATGTTGTGTACCGAACACTTGAACTGGATTTAGTTTGTAACTGTAGACAAAACCCCCGGCTTAAGATTCATGGAATTTTTTTATTCCGTGCAAATTGAGCACGAGGTGCATCGCACTCTGCTCTCACGACATCCCATACTCTCAGCAGGAACATAAGAAACTAGCTTAAAGTAGGGCATTCTTTGTACATGAACGCAATGTGAAATGTATTTTAGAATGATGCAATTTCTAAATTGCTTTGGACATTTATTTTGTTAGATGTAATTGGAAATGGCTCAGTCGAAGTCTCTTAACCCAAACAAGCCTCACACCTCTTTCTGATGCCTTAAATATATGATAGTAAAAGTTTCCGAGGTTTTACATGGCCCGTCTAGCCTGATTCCCAAAGTTTCCTCTGCTAAGTTGAAGTGCACTCTTTTCTCACGTTGACACACTTTCAGCCGAGCCTTGATGTCTGCTGCACTCAGCTTTCTGTTACACTATTTAAAGACCCTTGTGAGCATGCTTTTGTCTGATTTCGCTGTCAGTCAAAATCTACCAGATCTCACTCAATCAGAGCTCTCTTCAGTTTCTAGATAGATGCCCTTTGATAACGTGAACCACTGCGCTCCTCAATGTGAACAGTTTCTGGCAATTTTCTCTATAACTCTACCTGCATCAGTTAGTTGATATTTTCCTCCAATGATGACTGCTGAGTGTCTAGAGACACAAAAACACTTTTATACGCAGGGATGTGTTCTCATATTCGAATGAAATGTGCCATATAAAAACCTGCACAGTGTTCTGCATCATTTGTAGGATAAATACTGTGTTGTCTACATAGTACGCAGTGAAAATCATGCGTATGGAAAGTGACTCCAATCACAAGCCATGGATTCGTTTAGTTTAGTGCTGTACACTTTCCTCTGCAGTGACATGAGTCACTGCTTCTACGTCTTGACCTCAGACTGCAGAAAGAGACTCAACTGTCGATGTGCGCAGGCTTTTCAATGTTAGTCTTTTTGCACAGTTACCATAGCTACACACACTTAATATTCCCTACACATTTACCTCGAGGTCAGCCACAGTGCAGCATCCAAACCGTAGATATGTAATACTTGCTCTCCCGGTAACGGCTCACATATCAGTGCTGGGAACAAAGTGTAAAAACAGACGATCACCAACGTTTCGACATGACAGTCTTCTTCGGGGTATAGAGTAGAGCTGGGAATCAAACCAGCAACCCCTATGGTTACTGGTTAACCCCCCCACACACACACACCTCGACCTTGGTACCAATCTAGGCAGAAAGCGGTAATTCATATGTAATAAGACAAAGGCTTACACCCTTTTAGGAATGTACTACATTTGTGATTTCCGATTGTTCTCGGGTCAATTTGAATGTGATATGGGAAAAGATAATCATTTCTGCTGCTCAGAGGATGCATTAATGCAGAATCAGGGGTCAACAATTCACTCCCTGTTTCTTGAGAAACAGTGTAACCGTAAAAAAAACATCTTTGGACACAGAGTTCTTGGAGTTTATTTAGTTGTATTAAGTTGCCAGCGCTTTTCCTAAATTATAAAAAAAAGACAAGGTGTCAAAGTTGAAGCTGCGGGAATGTTGGGTCTGCATTGCCGGCCTACTAATATCTGAAATGCATTAGTCCGTGCACGTGCCAGCTTTGTGAGAAAAGTCGTGTTCTCCAGCTTTGCTTTGTCTCCAGCATGTGTTGCAAGCTCGGTTCTCGGTTGGTGTTTTTCTCACCTCACCGGGAGGTCATGAAGAAGCCGTAGGCGGCCTGCCATCTACCCGCTAAGATTTAGATATCCAGAGTAAGCCCTGAAAGCAGATCACAAATCACACAGAGATAGAACAATTTATCTTTTCCTCATACCATATTAGCAATTCCAATGAGTGCTATATGGGAGAATTCAGCTGAAGAGTTTCTCTGTTTCTGTTTGATGTTTCTTTTCCGTGTGTGGGTTTTTCAATGGAGCTGACCTCCCACTGTCTGCACACACTGAGCAGAGCCTCCCTCCCGAACATGTCTAGTGTCTACATGCTTGTTCCTCCTCTGCTGAGCCGTGATACATCATTTAGCAGTTCATTTCAGTCTCGCACACATTTGTTTTGTATTAGTCTGGAAGAGGACTGATAGTTGAGCTCTATATATTATCTTTTAGCTTTCTTTATTAATGTACTGTACTCAGGATATGCTGATTGGCTGGGGATCAATTCTTCTTTCTTTTCCAACGTTACTAAACTAAACAGAACACTTTTGTTTGACATCACTGATGACTTGCACCGGTGCCCAAGGATAGACAACAGGACGGTTATTGGAACATTTCCAGTCTGTTATGATGTTTGAACCAAAAACAGATCCGACTCAATGTTTTAGTTACAAAAATAGTGTCTTAGATTTCGCATAACCTTGGTGTTTTTGTTTCAGAGGTTCTCTTTTGGGGGTGTTGGCACCAACGTGGGTTAAAGGGCTTTTAAAGGACATCATTCTTTTTGGAGCTGAGAGTTAATTTAAAGTAGTGATGCACAGTATGTATTATTCTCAGCCGCTACCAATACTCCTTAATTATCTGCATCTCATGGCAGATACCGATAACCGATAATGTCACATTTTTGTATTTTAAAAAGAAGTATTTGCATATATTGTTAAATAGGTGCACAATATGAGCAGGGATGTGACCAATGAAAATGATTTGGCTTCTTATCATCAGCAGATTATTTATTGGCTGTAGTTTAATTATCGGAATAATACATAATAATATAAAATCGTTGGCCGATAATTGATCACGCCTCCTATATATATATATATATATATATCGTGCGTCCCTTAATGAGAAGTTAATACAATTATTTTTTTTCTCTGATTTTAACTTTACTTCTTGTGAAATACAAAACAGTGTCAAATCGGTATCACAACCAGCGTGCTATCTTCTCTCTGTGCACGCTGTAATGCTCGGTCACCAGCAGACAATGAGATGCTTGTAGTTGAAAAGGCTCATAATCACTGTTGCTGAAAAATGTGCATTCATTGTAAAGAATGCTCTTGAAATAAAGGCTGCAAAATGTGGATTTAATTAAATCCTCACACAGAGCTGTGGATCCAATTAGGAGCAATATACAGTACACACTGTAATGTGTGAAAATGGCCCACACTCTCCTCCCATGAGATGCAAGTAGCAATTAAAACCCGCAGAAAACACTGCAGCATGTTTTTATGGGCCCCCATCAGAGCGATCGTCCTTAATCAACAGATAGCACCAGATGAAGTCAGATGGCTTCTCTGTCTCCGCACTAATACGTGTCTTGAAACCCCAACACTGTCCTCTCCAGGGATCCGTTCAGCCTCCGCTTCCCAAGATCCTTCTAATTAACACTGATGTAACGATTACATAATTTGCGGCAATCACCAGAACTGGAGGTTGATGTGTGGCCCGAACGGAAATTGTATGCAGCCTTTTTAAATTGCTTTTGCCGCAGGATTTCCATCAGTCTGACTTTAAACTCGTGAACTCCCAGCTTGGCTTCACAACATAATTATCCCTTATATTACTGCACTTTTTGTTTTTATTAAGTGCATGTATGAAGTTAAATGTGTTAAGCAATTAGCCTTTTCTGTGTTACTTTTGATTTTGACATTTATATGTTGTAATCGTTTTCCTTTTCATGAGCTTCTGTGAAGCCCTTTGTGGACTGGCCCTTTTATCAAAGTAGTAAATTACAGTCATTTCAAAATAAAGGCATCTTTGGGTGTCTACAACCTAAGAGTCACTGACTTCTCTCCCCTGTTTCTCTCAAGATGTGGATGTTCTGCAGCAGCTCGGGCTTTCTGGGCGAAGATCATCGTCGGGCGCGCAACCCATCCCTAACGGCATCATCCCCTTCAAGTCCGGAGTCATCCTCACCCCGAGGGCCCGCATCCAGGCGCCTCTGCACACCGTCATCCCTGCTTCCTACAGCACCGCCAATCTCTCCCTGATCCTCAGCCTGTCGGTCCATCGCGTCAACGGCGCCTTCCTTTTCTCCGTTCTGTCCAAGAAAAGGAAAGTGCAGCTCGGAGTGCAGTTCTTGCAGGGTAAGATCCTGGTACGCGTGGGGCAGAGGAGCTCTGTGATCTTCGACTACGACGTCCACGATGGCCAGTGGCACAGTCTGGCTTTGGATATCCGAGGCCGCCGGGTTTCCTTACACACTTCTTGTGGAGAGAGAAGCATCCACGCGGATTTGCGTTCAAAAAAAGAGGCGGCTCTGGATGTGGAGGGCTCTTTCCTGCTGGGCAAAATGAACCACAACTCGGTGTCGTTTGAAGGCGCCGTCTGTCAGTTTGACATTTATCCTTCTGCTGAGGCAGCTCATAACTATTGTGATTACATTAAGAAACAATGCAGAGAAGCCGACACGTATCGGCCCGTGTTTCCACCCCTGCTACCTCTAATTTCCACGGACCCAAACATCACCGTCTCTCGCATTACTCAACCGTCGTTGGAGGAGATATCCAAAAAGACAGACGGCTTGTCAATGCTGAACAAAACATCTGCATATCAAACTGTGAGCGCTCCAAAACCTGGCGCTGTGTCTGTTTCTCAGCTGGTTCTTCCAGAGTTGGAAAGTCTGTTTGATTTTCCCAAACCAACTTCACATAGCAGTGGCATAAGGAACACAAAGTACGGCGATACTAATTCTCAAAAACCTTTTGGCGAAAGAATGGATTTACCCGCTTCCACCCGACCGACCGAGCAGCGGCCAAACCTCCACGCCGCTTTCACGCAGGGGCCTCCTCCAAACGCCTATCTTCACCAGGAAGACCCGTCGACCACAGAAGCTCCAAAGACACCTGAGCCAAAAGTGACCAGTGTGCAGGATGTCGAACCCACCTCACTGGTTCCAATCACTACAGCTGCAACAGATGGCTTCCAAATATTTCTCCTGGATGCAACCCAGTTCTCACTGCTGGACGGACCACCTGGACAAAAGGGAGAACCAGGACCGTCGGTGAGTCTGCAAGCTCCACTCGAACACAACACATGTTTTGCATGTTCATTTGTTTATCAGGCCTTCGAGCCACAACATGTGATTCTTTGTGCAGGAACATTTATCTTAAGACTTGGTGGTTTAGTGTTTTATTTTATGAATGAATATCTTGTGAAATAGGGGGTTTGAATTATAATACATGCATGTTTTACCTTTTGACCGCCATATTTCAATGCTTTCGACCAATTTAAATGGATTACAATGATATAGAAGTTTCATACAGCTTGTTATTTGAATGTGTCTTTCTTTGATGTCCAGAACATCTGCTGGTTATCAGTACTAGCAGTAACCAAGCATAGCATCCCTGAAATGTTTGCTTATTTGACAATAGTGTGTTGGTGTGTTCTCTGGCTCCGTCTAATTGTTGGCGATTAATGTGTGATTTCCTTTTTAGCAGCAGTGGTAGAAATACTCTGTCATTTTGTGTTAGTGTTCGTCTGAGCGGAGGAGCTGGCGCTGAGGTGTTAGATTCCTCTGAGAGAAAGTGTGACTGCTCAGAGAATGGATACTTTTAAAGTAGGGTCAAAGGTAAAAAAAAGAAAGAAAGGAGAAAGCACTTGCGCACAATTAACCATTAAGGGTAAGAATATAAAGGGTTACTCCATGTGAAGGCAGTGCTTTATCCCGTTATTTAAAGCTGTAGTATTTTCCCAATTTTTCCCCCACCACAAACTTTTTTGGTAAGAGTGACTTTACAACTTTCATAAAGACAGAAAATATGTGACTGTAACTGACAGGCTTTGGTGTTGACCCTGCATGGAGTATTACATTTTAAAACACATATTCTGGATTTGCATGTCTGTAAAAGAAACATGAGACCTACCAGGCTATTGCTCACATCACACTACACGCCTGCGGGTTAAAATGCGAGAAGTGAAAAAATACTAATGAGGTGAACATCATTAGATCAGCTTGAGTTCTTTAATCCATAGCAAAGTGTTGGCGGGAAATGTGGTCCAAATCTTGTCATTGATCAACAAGTGTTGACTGTAGACTGTATTCATATTGAGCATATGGTCCCGTCAGACACTGATCCTCTGTTGAACGCACGATGGTTACCCACATTTTCCATTGTTAAAAGGACTTCTCCGTCTTGTTTTGGGTAATGTCTGACCGAAAAGAATGTTTTAAGTAAAGCTCTGCTGCTTTGGCAGCGAGGGAAACCACAGCGCTGCATATGCCAGAAGTCCTGAAACCGATCTGTCCCTGGCGTATGGTAAAGGCTCTCTTCCTGAGGGCTTTCACCATTCTACTAGTATGAAGTCTAAACAGATTGCTGAGTCAGGTATAGAGTATAATATTGTCCTTGAACCATTTTAGTGATGACTGGAAGACATATTTCAACCCCATTTACTGGGATGAGGATTGGCGTTAGTGGGCCATGGTCTCTTTTAAGAAGTCATAAGTTACAACTGCTCACAAGTGTCTACTGCACTTTTCTTTTTTTTAAAGACAACATGACCGCTCTGATAGATAACATGAGTGCTGATGAATTATTCAACAGGCCTAAGCTCTGAAGAGTTGAGGATCAAAATTGATGGCCAGATAATGAAGTGATGTCTTCAGTCTGATGGAGGGGTTCTTTAAAGAAGACATTGTGGGGTTCCTGTTGGCTGTCAACACATTGATCAGCAGCAGAATTGCATCTTGTTAGAGATGCACAGATCTGATACGCCGTGTCGTTATCCTCGCAGACACTGACTTAATTAATTAACCAGTTCTGCTATCAGCCAGACGTGACTAATCCACAAGTAAATGTAGTTTCTGTGTCAATGTCATTCTAACATTCAGTATTTCCGTTACAGATATTCAGTCATAGCTACCCGCTGCCCCTCTTTCTAGTGCCACAGGCCTAACGTTACATCAGTTTAAAAGTTCCAATACTTTAAGCAGTGAGCTATACAGGCTTTTGATTAGGGCTGTAAATCACGAGTTTAATCACAATACCTTTTTATATCTTTTTTTCCAGCCATATGATATTTGCTGATATTACAAAGTCTGTCATGATACATGAAATATTGCTTAACTTCCGTAAAGACGTGAGCTCCAGCTCTCTCTTTTGGCCCTCCCCAGCAGGGCCTGCAGCTCAAACAGCTTATCATGTGTGTGGACAGCCTGGTGGTTGGAGTCTAAAGAGTCTGAAGGTTGCTGAAAGCATGTTGGCTTTTCAGAGCGTATGCTAGCTGAAAGAGTATAATTATAGCCGTTGCTCCTGTCCAAGTCAAGACAAAAGTGCTCTATACATCTGACATTATTACAGTAGCCCAATTTCAGCCGGACTGCCTAGGGACGTTTCCTTTTCCTCTGTCTTTAACCTTCTGGAGCCATGGGAATGTAAGGAACAATCAAACATCTCAAAGCAAACTCAGCTTCCTCAGATTGACCCCTCATTGGATTCGACCTTTCAGAGCTTTGCCAATCCATGGATGAAATTGTTTTAAAGCTATAGCTAATGCCCAAAATTCATGTGAATGGCTGTATAGCTGGAACCAGTGGCGACCTCCCTGCCAGTGCAATGAGTCACACTCAACAGTGTGTGCGCTGTCGTGGGTTTGGGCTCAAATTATATTGGCTGCAAAGGGACAGGACTGCTCTAGCTCCTAACAGCACATCACCGTGCAACTCCTAGCTAACTTCACTCAATGTAGAATCAGAAAAAAGCTTAAATATTTACTGATTCAATATCTAGCTTGAATGATTTAAAAAAAAAAAAAAATCCGAACACTTAAAACTGTCTTTTACTATTCAAGGCTGTTCAAGAGTCCCTTGTAAAGACACGACAAAAGGCAGAGACTTGCTTCTCTCTATCCTTGACATATTTTTACATTTTCTTTTCAGGGCCTTCAAGGACTTCCAGGGTTGCAAGGAAAGCCAGGGAAGAGGGGTCCAAGGGTGAGTTTCTCCCAACCAGCGACCAGTTTTTTTGCCATTACCACTTTTCATTTCCCCAACAAAATGTTCCCAACATATTTCCCCGTATCTTAACGATGCTTTAATCATGTCCGATCCACATTAAAGTCAGATAACACCGTGAGCGGCGCACTGATATGGAAGCCCTTTATGCGTCATGATCAAGCACTCAGTGACATCTTTAGATTACGGAGCATTATTCAGCCAGACGTTAGTTTGCTTTGGCTCCGGGTTTGATCAAACTGTGCTTCTCTGCTGCCAAGGTCCATTTGTAAAAGCTCGAGAGCAAACAACCCTATGCTACAAATCTGTGGGTTGCCAATGTAGAATTAATTGAACACATATGGTAGGTATTAGGTTGACATTAAAATAAATAAGGTAACTTTCATGAGTAAAGATATATATAATTCCAGAGCAAGCACTTTTTTATCCTGTACACTAGAGGTACCAGCACTTAAATTAGGCACAGCTCCTATGCTAACATCTGTGAATGCTTCTAGTGTATTAGACTCAGTCCTCCGGTGCCATATCTCTCATTTTGGAGCAAAATGTCAGTCTACAACCATGGGCTGCTGATGGAACCAAACAGAGTGAGAGCAGATGTTAGTTTAAGCTCATGTTTTCAGAAGAAATACAAGAAGAGGGAACACGCCGGGAGATGATTTGTCCCAAGGGACAGTTTGTTATTTTAATTTCAGAGACCTTCGTCTGATGGTTGTGTATGTAGTCCACTGCTTCTTCACCTCCCTAATAACAAAGCAGGAGTTGAATTTGGCATCACAGTGAGTCCTAAGCGGAAATAAATATGCTAGAACCTGAAGGCAGTGAAATAAAATGGGGGGATGCGTTGTTTTGGTTGCTGTTTTGCAGACTCCTGCTGAGGTTCTCCTGCAGGGAACTTGCGCTGCTGCGGAGTGTGCGTATGAGCTACCTGCCGCTGCACCGTGAGGCTGTATAGCCCTGCAGTTAGGCCTCAGAAGGGTGGGCTGTGGGAACCCAATCTCTTTAAACGAGGAAGAAAGAGGGCTTTGTCCCCATCTTATTAAAGGCATTTAAGACCCTGTCTGGAGCTCAGCAGCTCTATGCAGTAGCACACCAACCTCTGTAGAGTTCATTCATCATCAAGCTCTTGAGAACCGATTGCAGGCCGCAAAAAAAAAAGAAAAAAACAACCTGAGGGTGCAGGTCAGGTTTTCACTGATTGTAAGTTGATTAACGGTAACTTCTGTATTTAAGTCGCTTTTTGAGTTAGTCTCCCCCATAATTTTCTTTAAGATGTATTCCTTTATGTGATGGATGTATTAACATCACTGTTCCCAAGCAACCGGCTATTGGCCAGTAGCTAATAGCACGACATAAACACAATTAAATTTTAGTCTAAGCAAAGAATTTACATTGACTATTTTGGACGTTTTACTGACGTCCTTTGACATACGGCAGCGCTACAGGCTAGTGTTGCAATGGAACGACCGTTTTGCTTGAATCTTATCATTACGTTTTGAAGCATATACGTACTTGCTGCATTGTTTGGCCATCTTTGCCCCAATTTGTGTCCATATTTCAGGGGAAATAATGTAGAAACGTGTAGAGATCATGAATCATATATAGTTTAAATACTGGAAAGACTGCTAAGGTCTTGTTATGAATGTACTCTCCTGTCGGATTAGCAGTGAGTTTTAATCTTTGGAAGACCCTTGTCTCATTTTAATCTCACCTTTCTAAGCAGAAAGTGCTAAAGCTATACCATTAGGACTTTTCCTCTCTGACAGTAAGGTGTCTCGCCTTACTGAGCAGGCAGTCTCAGCGCTGCTACCACCGAACAGCACCTCACACGGGCGAGAGCGTCCACCTTCCTCGACACAGCCATGAGCCCCGGCAGAGCGCCGGAGTTCACGTGGCCCCAGAAGGAGAGGCTTGAGAGCGGATCAAAGGGGGCTTTGTGCAGAGAAACAGACCTGCCACCGCGCAGTCAGTATATGTGACGCTGGGTTTCTGTGAAATTTTAAACATTTGCATAATTAGTTAAAGAATGGTTGACACTATTATGACATGAAATAAGGAGTCTACGGAGGCTCAAGCAGTGGAAGCTCTGTTTTTGCCAAAGCTTGATTGGTTGCAGAGAACTGAACTGATTTCTGTATATTGTAAAATTTAGATTCTTCTGAAATGAACTACATGTGTAGGCACAAATGAACAGTCTTCTCAGAGGCTTGACTAAGTTCTTCTGTCTTTATTAGTTACACTGACGGTTTCCACTATTTTTTTGTGCTGAAGCTGTTCACGAGCACATTTATAGAGTTAAAGTTAAGTGGCCGGAGGTTCACAGAAGAGGTTCACAGAAGATGCCGGGAGTCAGTTTGTTCATTATCGTTGCATTGATCCTGAGCACTGGCAGTAAAACTGTGAGCATCCTTATATCTCTGGATTTGTAGTCCTTTATTCAAAACCGTTTTACATGTATTACTAAAATGTTTATGTACTTTAACACACCAGACAGTCAACCATTACCCAGATAATGAAAAATATTTATTGTACTGCTGATGATTCATTTTATATTTACAGCTGCAGCAACAGAAGTAGTCACCAACCTTCAGAAACATCAAGGCCCCAATAATAAAAAAGGCAGATCGCACTTTGTGCTGGAAATAAACCGATCTACTGAAAACAACCAGTCGTTTATTTTGCATAAATACCAGACACAAGCTAGTTGAAGCTTTTCAAATACGAGCATTTGAATACCTTTATGTTTTGGACTTTTATGTGACATTTTATAGACTTGACAGTTAGTGGATTAATAAAAACACTTGCTAGTTGTGTACCCAGATGCACTAATTAGCAGTTAGCACCAAGGATCTTGCCAAAATAAGATGCTTTCATATACATTGTGTTGAATAGTCATCAGGCCAGATAGAGTTTCCCTTCGTGCAGTCCAGTGAAGGTGTTAGCGGGTCTGTTCGGGGTTAATGGCCAGTAAAAACAGTAGCGCTCCATGTGTCACACCTGTAAAAGTCATTGGCCCACATTGTAAACCGGCTCACGACTCTGGCATACAGGTGCCCTTCATCTGCAGGCCTCAGGTGTGAGTGTGTGTGTGTGTGTGTGTCTGTGTGTGTGTATGTACGTACTGACTCTTGTATGTTTTATTTGCTGGTGATGTCTAAATGTGTTTCTTGCCAGGAGCTCTTTTCATTAATTAAGCAAAGAAGATCCTCAATCCTCTTCTCGCCCACACGCAGATAGATGGACAAAGTGACTCATTCTCCCCATTATGCTCGCCTCCGTCAGGAAAGCACCCGCCCACCTCGTCATCGGCGGCATGCCTCCTCACCTTATGTACTGCAAGAACCCAATGTGTAACATTCTGTCCAGACATCCCTTTTTTCCCTCTACGTCTCCTCCTCCCTTTGCTTCCTCTCTGCGGATAACGACTTCCATACGTTTTAATATCGAGCTGGTGAAAAGGGGGAATGCTCTGAGTGGACAAGGAGGAGGAGGAAATCTGTAGATGAGCTTCTGTTAAGTGTCTCCATATGTCCAGCAGCGAGTGCCTGCAAGGGGAGAGGTCTGGCCTGTTTTAGGGGGAGGGGGGGGCTGTTTGACTCCTCTCCACAGTCTGATAATTTGGCGCAGATAAATAACAGACGGACTGGATCACCCAACCGTACACTTACACCTCTTGGCCTCCTCCGTCTGTTTGACTCAGAGTAATCCTATCCCCCACTTTCACCTCATGCTCTGGGGGGGGGGGGTTCTCTGGAAAGTCTGAACAACTCAAAGAACGGGCCGAAGATACAGTAGCTTCCTGTTCGGGCCATCTGAACATGTTTCAATGCTTTCAGTTTTTGCCGGGGGAAGATTTTCCATGCTCAGCATTTCAGCCCCACTCCACACAAGCGTGCAGTTGAACCGGAGGCTCCTCACTTGGCTGCCTCGGGAAGTTGTGGCTTTATTTTTTTTTTCCAAACAATCCCTCTTTGCAGCTTGCTTGAATTTATAGTCCCATTTTGTCTCCTCAATCTCCGCTTCCTGTACTTCCTCCCACCTGGCCTGACTTGCAGGAGATAGGCCATTTTCATCAAGCTCAATGAATTACATCTCAGCACATTCTATATCACAGACATCTACAGTTTGTGGCGCAAAGCCATTTGGGAATATGGCGTGATGGATGAGCGCCCTTCACTTTGTGGGACCCCCAGAAAACCAGTGGAAAAGTGTAGGGATGAGGAAAATCACATCCATATGTCATAACGTGGACGGGCAGGCAGACAAGACAGGCGAGGTCAGACACGTCTCACAGAGCACCTATACACAAACACAGAGGGACCTCGGGGGCACAGCCGACCCATCCCAAAACACAGACGGGCATGTGGAAAGGTAACAATATGTGCAAACAGCTGTGCAAACCTCACATATAGTGCCAACTCACCGCTCTTTGCTGCTGAAATGGAGGCCTGTTCAATGACCCCGACGATCACCTTCACTCACAGTGTCTTCCTCATGTGTGTCTCTGTTTTCAGGGTCCTCCGGGCCCTCATGGAAACCCTGGTCATCCCGGACCTCCTGGAGTCAAGGTACAAATCAATAAGTTTATGTCAAATGCTAACTAACTATTTTGGAAGGAAAAACTAGGCTACGGCTCATCTTGTGTATATTATTTATACCATATGTTTTATGGTACATACTCTTTGGTCCATATCTAACCAATGAAACAAGAGCATTTAAACAACAATGCAATTTTGAAGTAATTCTTGTGATTTTCCTCTATTTTCATCCAATGTTTGTTTTGGATTTCTCTTGGTTTGCATGTCTGAGGTCAGGTCCTCTTGGCTTCACAGTACAGCTTGTCTAGCCTCTCAAAAAGCCATTTGTTTCCCTTCAGGAGAGAAACGCAGTTGTAAGTCTTTCTCTGACTCACTACTTTGCAAGTACTTGACATCAGTCAGTGTTCCAGCTGATTTGAATCGTCAACACAAAGAGAGTTGCTTAGCTCCAAAATGTGTCAGTCTTTTATCACAGTCTTTATGTTAAACTATGCTGGAATAAAATGGAAAATTGCTCGTATTTCTGCACCTAATCCATTCCAATGGGTTGAATTTCACCATTTACCACACTGTCTTTAAACATTTAAAACAACATAATTGATACCATGATTTGGCCTGCTTTAACATGGGAAAAAAAACAACACAACTCCTATATCGTACGACTTAGTGGAGCCTAACCAAATCTGGCTCGTCTCAGTTTGACCCATGTGCACACAAACCTCAAACAGCAGACAGTCTGGTCTGGCACAGTTCTCTACTTTGAGAAAAATGAACAAGCTGGATGAAAACATACTGTGTAAGCTGAATTCAGTCTTGAATATGTCATTTTATCTGGATGTAATGATGAAAAATTGAGATGGGATGATGATTAATTATCTGCTGCTGTGAGTAGCCGTAGACTTAAAGGGATACTTCACCCTTGAAATGAACATTTGAATATAAAAGATTCACCGCGTGTTACCTTGAATTCTTTTTCTCACATGCCTCCGCGATGAACAGAGAACACGAAAACCTACGAGTAAATCCTTGATGAACTTAAGTAAATGGAGGCCAGGTTTAACACCAGCAATAGCAATACTATATCAGAAATACATTTACACACAATTCATGCTGTAGAATCCAAGTCTTGTTCATCCAGTTTTCCACTCAGTACTTCCCAAGCACATACATATTCGCCCAAATCATGCGATTTAAAACTTTCGCCACTACATGCACTCTGCGAATCCCTGCATGAGACGGTGGTGGAGGAAAATGCTCGTGTTTGGGAAGTACTGAGCATATAACTGGATTTTTTTTAAATTCAGTTTAACTTTCAGTAATTGATATGCAAATGGTCATTCTGTGGGTGAAGTATGCCTTTGAAAATTTGAAAAGGGAATGAATGACGGCCTAAAAGGTACAAGTGCTTATAAGGGTCTTCAGCTTTCAGAAAAGATGACTTAATTTAGCTTCTCTTTGAGTTTAAACTATTTAGATGGTGAAAAGACACAGTGTTCTGTATGCTGCTCTTGGCTGGAGTTGCACTCCTCCTGGCCCAGTTTAGAAAATCCCCACAAAGACTTTTCAATGCCAAGTCTTTGCTGTCAAGAACATGTAGGTTTAAATGGGCCGATATACTGTAGATGGGAACTCCTGTCGTACTTTGTCCAGTAACCCAGTTCATTACAACATACTCCTTTGAAGCAGTGCGTGTCTTTGCACTGACTCAACTATTACCTTTTGCACTAAGAAATCTGGAAAAAATAGCCCCGATATTTCTGAAAAAATAGGAAAATCTGGATTGAACCAAAGTGAGTCACAACACAGATTTCTCTGCATGCCCAAACTTTAATTTGCTAAATGCAATGTGTCAGAACACATGCAATCAGCCAATAGCCAACTCAGTGCTGCACCATTTCTCTTCATATTTACTTACATGATAAGCGCTAACACAGGAAATTATCTATTTCTCCACAGACCTCTTACATTATAATTGCTTAGATTTCTGGACAGCTCTCTCACCAGTGTGATTGGACGCTGAATGCTGACCCACAAAGCACTGACAGGATTCCCACTGCCCGAAAAGGGAGAAGAATGTACACGATCACTTCTCGCTGGCTTGGTATAAACCGAGTCCCCGCCTGGCATAAATGGACTGCACGTTTCTGTAAATAGAACCGCTAGACTCGCCAATGAGTGGGATGAACTCATTACTCTTTGATAGTGTAAATGTAAACAGCGGACTCCTCTGCGCCTTGTGAGGTGGAACGCTGTGGCAATGCAGAAGATATGCGGTGAACGTTGGTGCAGACTGGGATACATCACAAACCCGCTGAGTCAAATGTGTCTCTAAAAGTATTAATAAGAAAATGTTCTGTTTTTTCTATATGTTCTAGGGACAGAAAGGAGATTATGGACAGTCACCTGGCCATGCCCCAAAAGGACTAAAAGTATGCATATTGTCATCTTTCCTTTCATACAACTACTTGATTTTTTAAATGATGTTTGGTGTATTGATTGTGACCTGATTTGTCCTTTTTAGGGAGAGCCTGGTGTCATGGGCCCCCCTGGACTGTATGGCCAAGATGGACGCAAGGTAGACAATCTGATTTGTCTCACAACTTCAAACTGTGTGTTTGTTTGTGTACTGGCCCTGTCCCACATGTGTGCAAGTTTATACTATATGTGTTTCTGCTCTTCTTCCGTTCTCAAGCTGTTTGCCGACATAAATTTAGACTTGACTGGAGTTCTGTATATCGAGGATCACTAAATCAAACGTACAGCCTCTCAACTCTGACACACCCTCAACTGCCTTTGAGGGGGAAATCTGTGAAATTGCAATGTTTAGAGACTCCAGCCAAACATGGATGTTTGAGCTCTTGTTTGGAGAGCTGCCTAACATATTGCAGGCTTCAAGGAGCACACCTGTGTTCAGGCTCCCCTGTGAGTCGAAATATATATGGGTTCAGTGCCTGGCCTGTTACATCATCAATATCGCAGGCCTCCAAAAACAATGAAGGCAGTTTACGGACGTTTTACATGCTTCCTCCAAATGCATGTTATGTCATTCACTCTCTGGAGAGCAGTTATTGTGAAAAGTTGGACACGTTCTGATTGTGGTTTAGTTCTGTGATCTGGTCCTGCTCTGGATTGTTGGTTTACGTTATTTGACTTCTTCACATGCGCTGGGCTATCATGACAGCGAGTGATGGTTAGCAGTGCAGCGTTTTCTTCGTGGCCTTAACATTTTATCCTTGGCCTTTTCCCAAAGCCTGTTATCCCCCCCCCCACAGCAATTACACATTGCAAGTTGGCCAGAGCCTGTTGGGTTTCCTACTATGCAGAGTGTGAAAATAATAGAGTACTCTGCAACTGACTGACTTTGTTTTTCCACATAGTTTGGTTTAAGACGTTCATTTTGCTTTAGTTTTTTTTTCCACATATGAATGTTTTTCATGTATCGTAAACATGTCGGCACTGTAGTTTTCAGATAACATTTCTCAAACAGGAGTGCTCTTGTTTTAGGGATTATTTTCAGCGCGGAATAACACACATTTGACGCTTAAGGGAGCATTCACAGCAGCAGGATGTTGGTGGGATTGACTTTGAATGAAGTGCAGTGCCCTTGCTCATGGTAACAAAGGAACATGTCGTCCGGAGTAACATGTGGCTCAGTTGTCTCCCCTTCTCTTTGAGCTTTTTTGAGGAAATAAATGATGTGGTATCACAACTTGTCACACCTTAAACAGGATAATGTGTCTTTTACTACTCTGCCTCCCACCATCATTAACCGATCTTTATGTGATACCGATAATTATTGAATATGTTGTCTAGTCGATGGACTGGAAGAGTTGTGTTTGACACCATCTTTGTAGTTTCAACAGCACAAGTCTAGCAGAATGTTTACCAGCTGTCTGTAGCGATGGCTGATTGCAATAAATGGCAGGCCTCACATAATCTTCCACAACAACTCTGCTATCTTTGCTACCTATTACCTCCCAACGCTGGGGTAAAAGCCTTGGAAATAGCACTTAACACCATTGTGGGACACAACAACTCTCCACTGGAACCCAAATGTATGAGATTAATTTAGGTGTATCATCTTCTCCACCCTACTGACTAAGTGACGGGGAATCTCCGAGATATAGATTAGTCGATGAATTACTGTGCTGTTGAAATAAATGTAAACTTCATTGCAGGGAACAGAATGTTTTCATTTTAAAATGAGAGGGAAGAAGATAAGCTTTGCAAAGGGAATCTCTGCTGAATTACCTGACAGGCAACATCTGCTAAGAAAAACAAAAGCTTGAGGAAAAAAAGACTCGGCAGTTTATCATCACACTGTTCCTTCTGCGGTTTGCTGTCAGAATTATACTCTGAAGAAGATGGAAAAGAAAGAGAAACTGTGCATCAGTGCAATAAAGTAAGGTCAGATTTCAAATGCCAGAAGAATGCTAATTAGAACACAACTGTCCCACAACATGAGAAAAGCTTTTGTTCGCAGCTTTCTCTCTTACTTACATACACACACACACACACACACACACACACACACACACACACTCCCGTCGTCATTTGGGACACACAAGTATGAGTGTAAAATGCTTCGGCGGGATCACTGACAATCTGTTATGCAATCGGACAGCGCTGACTGTGAAAACACATCTGGTGTGCTCGAGGATCCTCCGTTCAGTGTAGTAACGGGGAGGACTCCAGCTCGAAGGAGGAAGACCTCTTCCCGCCATGTGAGTCATGCAGCGTGGAGTCATGGGAAAAAGCCGATATTCTTCCTGCTGATTTATGGTAATTGAGGATCTTTGCTGGGCGTGGACCCGGCACCCTGGCTGAGGTTAAGTGGTTGTAACAGATCCCCTTTTCCTGTTCTGCTGATCGGTTCAGGTGGGATCCAGGCCCCTTTGATCCCGTCTGTGTAAACCTTAAATACAGTCGGAACCCCGAAAGTAAACGCTGACAGCCATACAAAGTATAGAAACGCAGTTTGCGTCCAGCTAATGCAAGCAATCAGCTTGGCTCCTCTGAAAGCCACCAGACACCTTATTGCATGCAGCTGTTCTTAACTCTTTTTTTTCTATAATACTCCGACGTTGGAAGCCAAAACTCCTTACAGTGCACTTTTGTATTCAAATTACACCGAAATTCCATCATTAGCCACAGAGGAAGCTCGAGGGTTTGTTCCGTTGCCTGCTCGAGTCCCACCAGCCAGTAAAACCATGACCCGCCGCTGCTTTATGGACCCCGAGTTTTCGCTGAGGTTTGCGCTCCGTCCTCGGCCCGCTGCCAGAGAAAGCCTCTCTCGCTGTGGGAAACGTGTGGAGATGTAACGGGGATGTTGCTGAGGAGTCAGTTAGCGGTCTGCACTGTAAAGTAAAGACTGTGTGCGTGAGTGTCATACCAAAATACTGTGTAGAGTATTACCAGCCCTGGACCAGTGTGCCTTCTACACAGCCAGCTCTGATTATGGCACACTGGAATAACACTCAACCTTTTTTTTATTGGCTGTGCAACCCTCAATATTTTTTTCCTTCCTGCTCCTCAGCTTTGTATAATAACATTTTCATACCGTACCTTTTTATTTGCTGAGTCTGATTTATCCAGGAAAAGGAGCGCGGGGCTTGCTAAGTGGGAATACGTTTTGTGGTATAATAAAAAAGAAAATCTATGGAAAGAACAACATGTTTTTTTTGTCTGCCAAGGAAAGTCTGTTACTTATTGTGTAAGCGGCGGAGATGCTGCTGCACTTTGCCTGTTGGCTGCAGGGTTAAACTGCTGTACGTTGCACTAACAGTTTGGTCTTCATAGAGAGAGAGAGAACTAACAGATAATATGCAATAGATTTACAGAACTGTGAAAGCTTTCCATTTAGTTTGAGTCCATATATACAATGATGCACATGAAGATACACACAGACGTGTCCCTTTTCTTAGTTCCACTGTACTCGACTGTACTGGAAAGCTCAGACAAAAATTCTATTCTCTTTTCTTGGCTGCAGCGCTTTTGGTTCCCGCAGGAGACTCATCTACTCCCAAAAATCCCGTCAGTTATTTCCAACATCAAGCACAGTGCTGTCTGTCAGTAGATGAACAGACAGATATTCATCAATAAGGAGTTTGACAGAACTGAAGCGCCTGATGGAATTACTGTGACTGATGAACCAGCATCTGGCTTTACTCTGCATCCAAGAGCTGCAGGAGATGTGACAGAAAATGTTACTCTTAAAGAAAAATAGTTTCAAAGTGTTTATTTCTATATTTCTTTCTGTCTTTGTCAGGACTTTTTTTTTATTAGACTCAGGAACCAGCTCTGACCATTTGTAAAAGATTAACTCACGAGTGTTTTTCATCTGTGTTACACACTTTAGTGAATGCACACCTTTCTCCTTCTGCTGTTGGTTTAAGTAACAGTTCCCACATCATGATGACATCAGAGGCTCCAGTCTCAGCTGACTGGTTTGTATTGATATATCTTCAGAAATGTTCCATTGGCATGTTATTAATATACTTTTCTTAGTAAAGATGATTTTTTTAACCTGGGACGTCAGCCTGCCAGCATGATTGTACTGACCAGCTTCAGGCACGTCAGTCTCGCTCTGCTTCAGCCTCCCAAACCTGCCTGACCCACCAGTGCGTCAGTCGTTTTCAAACCTCATTTTAAATTCTGATCATATGTCCATCGATGCCGTAGCCAACAAACATGTCATGCTCCATTATTGCAACATTAAATGATTCACAACACCAGCCCAGGTTTAAAGGAATATTTCTACATTTTTGGAAATATTTGCTTTCTTGACGAGCTTAAAAGTGATGAAACTCTCATATCTGTACAGTAAATATGAAACTGCAGCCTAGAGATGGTTAGCTTTGGTTTGCATTAAGACTGTAAACAGGAATAATAGGAAACCCGGCCAAGAAATAGTCCCACACTTAGATTTCTCTTCCGTTTCTGCACGGATTAAACGGTGCTGGGAGGGGGATTTTTTTTTTTTTTAAACCTTTGGACATAGCCACGCTAGCTGTTTTCCCAGGGTTCCAGTCTTTGTGCTAAGCTAAGCTAAGTGTCTCCTGGCTGTAGCTTTATATTTAACGGACAGATACGAGAGTGGTACAAATCTTTACATTTAACTTTCAGCAAGAAAGTGGATGAATATATTTTCCAAAAGGGCAAAATATCCCTTTAAGGTTTAGGAGGCTATGGCCCACATTTAAGAGTTTTGACAAGAGGCAGAATTACACTGCATTGTGAATGAGGTTTAAGTGATTTTAGCATCCTGGCAAGTAAACAACTTAATATCAAAAAGATACCAATCACAGTATTGAATTTAGCCCAAATTCTTACATTTAGTTACATTCCCCTTCCTCATCACTTTCAACCAGGCCTGCATAAACCCTGGACAGTGAAGTATCCTTTAAAGTGGAGCCCTGCTTTACATCAATACTACCGAATGTCTCGCAGGACGTTTGCAGAGGGACGTTTTAATCCTCCTGTATACACCCTGGCTGCAGGCCTGAGAGTGCTCGGTGTGGGCCTCTTAATGGTGATCTGTTTGTTTAGACTGATACTCATTTTTTCACATCAGCCTCATGGCCGCCTCATAGTCTGCCAGCGACGGGCCAACCCAGCTGGTGGCTAATGACTTCACACTTGAGAGGATAGATGTGTTCTTCCCTCAGAGATGACTTCATGTGACTCTATCTACTCTGTTGTGGGCCTTGATTGTGAAAAGATTAATACATTTTGTAACCAGCTGGCATGCTCATTTGAGGCCACATGAAGGTGACCATTAATTACCTTGTTGGGTCTCACTTCCTCCTGTCCGACTGGTTTGCTGGTTTAATTAACGCAGGGTCGTTCTGAATTGTTTAGTCACGGTAGGTTGGTGCGTAGGTAGGAATCGTAAAATAAGTGTTTTATTCAGGGTTAACCAGCCTGTGCTGCTTGGTGGTCTATTCACAGCTATTTTAAAGTAAACATTTTCGGTCTTTATGAAGTTGTTCTATTTTATAAGGAAACAAAAGGCAAGTCCTCTCTTCGGCAATTGGAAAATACAAAATCATTTCAGCTCCTGAGTTGTTGACAAAGATGCCGTTGAACACAAGGTGACACAAGGTGAACTTTACATCAACAAAATTAGATTAAATTTGATCCCCTGACATTTTCTAACACGAAGACATGCACACGATCTCTTTTTAGCATTGTACCTCCCTGTGGCATTGTGATTAGATTTAAAATAAGATAAGATGCCATGGTGTTCTTACTCAGACTTATTGTTGGATGTGCAAAGCTCTAACTCATTGTTTCTTGTCAACAGGGACAAAGAGGTCATCCTGGTCCTGCTGGTCTCCCTGGTGAACCTGTGAGTGCTTCAATTCTCCGTGATGTATATCATACTTGTTCTCTTATGTATAGCATACAATATGTAGAACATCTTTATCAGTATCCTTACTCTACAGCTACTGTACCTACAAGTTGTAATGTCGCTCTCCTTTGGGCCACTGAGTAATAATCACATCATTAATCCAATAATTATGATTGTAGTGCCCCCTTTAGGCCAATTTGTGTAACGGAAAAGTGCTAAAAGGTCATTTATGCAATTTTGAAAATGCATACCGCAAACTCTTGAGATGAAATGCATCGTTAAAAGATATCAGTAGTGTCTGAGGTGAGAGTGTGAATGTTACCGCAGGGTTTAATAACAATCATGAGACAATCAAAAGGGATTTTCTGAACAGCAAGAGTAGCACCTGAAAACATCTTAAAGTGAATTCTCTGGTTCCTCAGACACAATCCCTCCACCGGCTCTTTGAAGTGTTACCATGCTGACTAAATCCACTGCATGCTGTTTGTCTGTCTGCCGGCTGCTCTACGTTAGCTGCATGTCAATGTATGTTTACTCATCGAATAGATGAGCCAAGAGTCGCCAGAGACCGTTCCCAAGAGACTCCAGCATGTCTTTCCATTTATAGTTACAAAACAGGAGAACACATTAACACGGACACATTGGGACGTTGAAAAAGAACGGGTGTGGGCTGGCAGGGGATTACGGTAAGAGAGAAGAGACATTAGTTGTTGGGGAATCTTGGCGGGAAAAACGGAAGGAGAGGTTTTTTGGCAGAGGTACAAGTGGGTTAAATAGTTTGGACACCCCGAGGTCATCCCTCCCCCTCCTCCCCCTCCTCCTCCTCTCCCACCTTCCTGAGTCCCGATCCTGTGTGCTATCTTTGAGAAGAATGTGCTGTGTCACAAGGAAAAAAAAGAGAGCACTTTCCCCATCTCTGGAGACGATGCACTCTTTTTCTGTGGGAACTCAAACAGCAGCATGGTTTAACATGCAGAACAGGCAGTTATGACTGGCCCTGCAATGTATTCTCAGGGTTGTTATTTTTGTTAGTGAATTCGATTTGATTGTTTTGTAATCCGGTGAAGATAACAGGCGACACCTTGTGCCAGAAGGATATTACTTCTTGGTTACAGTCTTACTTTGGTGGAACTTGTACATTACTACTATAGATACCCTGTGCGCTTATTACAGTTTTCTTTTGCTTATTTTCAGTGTTTTCTCACCAAAATGCATCGTGTGCACCTAAAGATTTGAATGCATCGTCTTCCTCATAAATCATTTGAAAAAAACAAATCTTAAATTATTGTGAAACCTGCATTTGAATTGTGTCTGAAAGCATTCCCTATTTTATATTCAGTGCAACTTCGTTACCCTTCTTCATTTTATTTGACTGTCAAACTCAAAGTTATATAAGGCCTTCACAAACTCCCAGACTGGAACGAAAAAAAAGAGTTTCCATAGCATGTACATTACCTTTACCCTTAAAGATGTAAACATGACTCTGGTGCAACTCCACACACGTCACTGGCGATTAAGTGTCCAAATCTGGATTTACGTGTCTCTGTAAGGCAAACTAATGTCCGTTATAGGGAGAAGTGAATGTGTAAACTAGGGAGTGATGTTGGCAACGGTCCATGTTCAAGTTTAGCAGTCTTCTTCCCTGCCTTTTAACTTGCACATTCCTGAGTTTCTTGAAGTGCTGCTGCCCCCAACTGACCATCAGTGGAACAGGGTGATTTACATGCACAAAACATTTGCATTATCACAATATCATATGTGCATAGCATCACCTGTGTTTCCTTGAACTAGTAGAACATAAAATAAATAATAATAAATAATTCCTTTCATTGCAACAGTAACTCCATTACTATTACAATTTGCCACGATGAGTACAGTTTCTCTGTGGCCATTTAGAAGATCTTCTCATATCATTTTTAATACCGCATTAACATTGTGATCTCTCACAGCACATTAATTATCTGGTTTTGGCAGAAACATAACTGTCGCCAGTGTGTAATGACTGCGGTGAGCTTTCAGCATGCTGTACCACCAGCCTGTAATTTCTTGCATGCCTTCACTAACTAACCCTGTTTCTACTCTTCCCATACATGTAGAATTAAGCATTCTTCTCGGAGGGCTGCATTGGGTTTACTCTCACCACAAGGAAGGAATGACTCAAGTATTATACTGTGCGTTGTTGAGGATAAACATATTAAGGCAAAGCTATGCTCGCAGTAGTCTTAACAGCATGTGGCTCGACCCCATTAAAAAAGCTCTTACTGTCGGATTAATTGAGTGGTTTTTAGTGTCCACGGTGGCGCCTCTTTCCTAAGGACGCCACACTGACTCCGCTAAAAAAAAACATTGAAAAGCTGAGAGATGTTAATTCTTCTATCGGACCAATTGATTGTTGTTTTTTACTTCATAAATAAAGTGCTTGTTTTTTGCTTCTTATCATTGCAATCATTGAGGCTCCAACAGAAACCATGTGTGCAGAAGAAAACGATGGTTTTCCTACAGAATACCTCTTCCCTCCCTCCCTCCATCCTTCACTGCTTTCTCTCTTCCTCTTCCCTGTTTTGGTCTCCTGTCCTCCTCTAGAGCTGATTTCTCTTCTGTCTCTCTCTCCACAGGGTCAATGGGGAGATGATGGAAGCCCCGGGGCCAAAGGCTATCCTGGCAGGCAGGTGCAGTAAATCTAGTGTTGCGGTGCTGGTTGAGCAGGGCCACCCACACACACACACCCACATACACACACACACATACTTATCGTCTCTATTGTGAATTTAGCTTTTTGAAAATATTTTCGACCTTTAAATAAATCAAATTTCTGCTTGTGAGATTTCATCACTGTCATAATGATGAATACATATGGAATTATTCGGGGGAACATCAAATCCTTGTTTGTTTTCCGCAGCTATAAAATAATGTAATTTAAAGATATTGGATGCCGGCAAAGAATCTCAGCCATAGGCATCTCAGTCAGCCTCAAAGAATCTAATTTGGTCAATCCAAATAAATATTTTGTTGCGGCTGAATGAAAGGGAAAGGGCACAAAGATGTTGAGAAGCTGTGGTGGAACTTCAGCGACAGATGCCCCCGGTCTAGTGAGGAAATAAAATGTCAAAAGTCTTCCATTGTAAGCACTGCTCTGAAGAAAGAAGAGGTAATAAAAGTGGGAATAATACCTCGGATCCCCGGGTACAAATAAGCTTCCTCTGTCCTTCTAAACTGAGACCAACATTCGTTGCTCCACTTCTATGAATAGTGTTAACTTAAAGGGATAGTTAGGGTGTTTTGAAGTGGGCTTGCATGAGGTGCTCATCCATAGTCAGTGTATCACCTACAGTAGCTCGTTGCGCCCCCGGCTTGGAGAAACAGAAAAGACAGGCTCAACAAAGAAAATCAATATCGGTTCAAGTGTACGCTTCATTTAGAATGTTTTTTGATCTGAAAGTATAACCTTTTTTGTTAATGGAGTCTTGTGGCTTTGAAGAGAGCATAGATAAGTTACCCTTTTCAGTTCAGTTCCCCGTCAGAAAGGCCTGTCTGACAGCAAGATTAAGTAGTGAAAACATTCTAAATATAACTTACACTTAAACGGATATTGATTTTTCTTTTGTAGGTGAGCCTGTCTTTTAGATGGCTGAAATACATTTTGTTGTACATTACTTTGCTCCTGAGTGTGTTTCTCCAAGCTGGGGGTGCACCGACCTTCATCTTCACCCAAACTATCCCTCTAAGAAGTCAAAGCTGGGTAACACTGGGGTTTCTCTGCATTAAAAACATGTTTCCTCTTAGCTCTTAAACTCCATAAATATCAAGACAACTGCTTGCTCACTGGTCCACTCCTGAGTGTTTATGATAACGTATAGAGTTCCCAGTGCTTGCCTCTCTGCTTCGGCGCACTAACGATGTCACAGAACTCTGATCCCTGTAGACACTTTGTGTGTGATGGATTAGGCTTCAGCACCGCCCACCATCTGTGGGCTGTGAATCACCAGCGCTGTGAGTTTATGTCAAGGCGTTGTGCTTTGCTGTGGGGAGTTCTCCTGAGCTGAGAGTTGATCTTTAAAGTTGCAGGAGGAGATTTTCTGCACCGGTGGATTTGCTGACAGTGTCCCTGAGAAATTAATGGATGTAATTAGTGGATGTTGCTGAAAGGTGGAATGAGTAGGATTCAGTATAGACTCATACAAATATAGTCCCTCTCAATCATTACTTATAACCCACGAGAAGTGTGTGGCTGTGTTTTTATCTTCAGAGACCCAGCCTTCTGTCTGTATTTCCTTATCTTGTCCCAACCTCTATAAAAACATAGCGACCAGTTGCCAGATCGTAAGCGTGCATCCATGAGGAAGCTATGAAAATGGAGGACACAGTTCCAAAAAAACAAACATGTAAATATAGCGAGCAAGCAGACAAATCTCGTTCCAAAATGAGAGTGAATATGGTGTCGGCTCTCACCCGCTGGCAAGCACCCTAACCCCCCAGTCAGGGGGCGTAAATGTTGTATTTACAGAATGCAACAGACAAATCCTACTCATTCAGCCTTTAAATATTGACGCCGCAAATGACAGAATAAAAAAAAGAAATCTGAATAAATTTGCTTACAATCAAGAAGTGAGAATGGATTTTTTTAACCTGATTGGATAGCCTAAATCATTAAAATGTTTCCCTTTGTTTTTCCACTTAAGCACTTTGACAACAGCACAAATGACGTTCTGCCACATGTTTGTAACCATAGAAATATGTTTTGTCATGTATTACATTTAGGGTTTACCCGGGCCTGTGGGGAAAATGGGGCCAAAAGGAGTCATGGTAAGTAGATGCTGGAAAAATTACAACTTTGTCATGGATTTGTGTCATTAAACTCTTTAAAGGCAGTATGTTTGGGAATAAAAGTAAATAGTGTATGTCTCACACTGTAAGGTGTTTAAAGCTCCCTCAGAGAGACGTCCTCTGTTTACTTGTATTTCATTTTCTCGTCATGCAGCCTCGCTCAGCTTCCATTGAAGGCCACAAGGGGAGAGAGGCATGACCCTCCTTTGTGTAGTAAAGCTTCTGAACTTTGTGAAATGCCTGCTAAATGAATTACCTAACCAGTATGGGTACATAAAAAAAGGCCAGCGTCATAAACGCCACTCTTCTGGCCTTGTTAACTCCGTAATGATAACGACAGATGGTTCTGTTAGTATATGTGAAGTACTATAGGAGCAATTAACTCTGGCTTTCTTGAAATCCCTTTCCGTGCTTGCTCTTCTTTTTAACGGTAGCCAAATATCGTAAAACTATATTGCCTCTGCTGCCGAGCATAAACGTAATGCATTCAGACGTTAGCTTCTCATTACATGCTAATTTGTGTTGCTGCCCCTTTTTTTCGACCGCTTTTGCCTCTTCTTCCACTGAGCAGGTTCGGGAGTTCTTCAGAGATCCCTGATGTGAGGGTATGTGCCCTTGGACTACATCGTGGAAGCCAGCACCATGCAGTCCATGGGCATATACACTTGCCTCAAGGCTTGGCTCTACAAGACCACTCAACCGCAGCAAAAAAGGCCTGCAGTGCTGTAACACAATGAAGCACCACAGCTGAAGCCTTTGTAGAAGTTCTTTTGAGACATGTCGGTGTTGTTGACATCTAACAGTTCTACACAATGCCCATCATCTCTGCTCAGTCTCATTGTCCACCTTCTTTTTCTTTTTCATCTTTCTTTGGCTTTCCTGTGCCTGCACTCCATCATTTATTCATCTCTCTAGGGTCACATAGGCCTCCTCGGGCGTTTTGGCCTTCCTGGTCCTGATGGCGAGAGAGTGAGTACTAGTGGCTGTGAGAGTAAATGCCTGTTGCAAATAGGTTTTAATTCTTGAAGTACTGCAGGCACACTGAACAAGATCACGCTCCTTTAAACTGTATTGGATCAAGCCGATAGGGATAAAGACAACCTACAACCCAACCTCTCTACTGTTTTGGATAAAGTTGAAATGTAGAGTTGGATTTAAATGCACTGAAACCCAGCCAGGACTCAAACTCCCATGAACCTCCAGGGCAGTTTCTGGCCACACTAGTCAAGTGGCGCCGTTTGCTATGCTACCACCGTTAGCCTTCAGTGAGTTAGTCAGTCTGGTCAGTTGATCCGAATTTAAGTAAACCACGTCACAAATGTTGGGATGGATTTCCATGCAATTCAAATGTACAGCATGATCCTTAGAGCATTAATTGCTTTGGTGATTCTTTGACTTTTTATTTAGCACCAATGCTATCAGGTTTCTGTCAATCTGAGCTGTGCTTTGAGATGATTGCTGACATGGCATGCTACGAAGCCAACATGCTGAGGTTTCATATTGAATGTTAGTAAATTAGCATGCTAATGTAGCATTCAGGTAAAAAGCTCAGCTTATTGAGGCTGACAAAGTACAATTCAGTCTAATGAGAGTAAAGCAACAATAACTTGAACCTGAACCAGACAAGCTTACTCTGAATATTTCTAAAATTGGCATCGTACGGAAGACAAACTTCTATGGTTAAGTTGATAAAGCAATCTCACCTCAAGGTCCATTTAGTAGCTGTAGCTGATCTTTAGATCGTATCACATCGTCTTGCTCAGCAGACAATGTTTGCTTAACTGTCATGGAATTGCATGTGATCAGATTTCCATTTACTTCTGAGTAGGGCTGGGTGGCCAACATCTTCTATCTTGATATACTGTAGATGTTGTCTGGTACTTCAATGAATAATAATATATGGTGTTTATAAAATAGCCACATGGGGAACCTATTTTTATATACTGCTGTGTGAATAAAAGTCTTGACAAGTTAGAAATACTGAATATTTGCCAAGCTCAACAATAAACTGTTAAGCTCAATATTTTAACATTTTCCACACAAGTGATGAGGATCCAAGAATAGAGAAGTTGCTTCTTCATTTTTACTCCATCTAAGACTCTACGCCTCACAGGGCTGCTAGTGTGGCTAAAGGCTTTTAGGCTTCTCTAATGATTTCTATGTTTTTGCATTACTCACTTTTATCTCTACTTTAGCTTCTTATCCATCTTCTCGCTCTGTCTCAACTGTGTTTTGTTTCCTGTTTCCAGGGAATTCCTGGCGTTCATGGGAAGAAGGGCAAGATGGGTAGGCCGGTAAAGTTTTCTCTCAACATACTTCTCAGAGAACATTTGTAATGCAGCCTCATGAAAGTGAGGGTTGTTTGTCTTGATCTATAGACTCTTACTGTAGCGCGGAGTTACTTTAAAGTGTATTCAATGAGCATTACTTTGACAAATCTCCTCCTGGTCTCAGTGTGTGAAGAGAAGTTGTGCTAACTTCCACACTGGCACAGTGATGCTAGAGATTACTGCACCCTAAATAGCGTGCCTGCATGTATTGGAAACAATGTTCATGTGTCAGCAGATTACATTTAAATGATCAGTCAGATCCTTTTTTTTTTATTCAGAAAGTCCTGACCTCATGTTAAAGTCAGTGACTCCTTATCTATAAATCTTAAATGATTAATCTTCTCTGGCTGAAGTTGATTAGGAAACATTACAGCTCCTAGAGTGTGTTTATTACTGTGCTTGTTTTGCATGGAACTGTTATAATAATGTGATGTGTCAGTTGCGGGTTTGGCTCTTCAGAGTCACTAACCACAGTTCAGAGAAGTCTATCGTCGTTGGCGCCTGGAAGTAAATTCCCCATCCTTCCAGGCTTACATGGAAAATACTAATACAGCACATGACCACTCGTGTAAATCTGCTGTTTTCCCAGGCCGAGTCTGGTTGCACATGTTCTTTTTTAAGTTATTATGCAGTAGCGGTCAGTGACAGACTGAGGCCAAGAAAAAAAAAACCTCATAATAGCCAAGTCATGAGCAAGTCATTTCCCTTCCTCTGGTGAAAAGTGAGGTCAGTGACTTTACGCAAGAAGCTTTTGTCTGTCCTGAGTCAGCAGTAATGCTGTTTAACAAAATCTGGAAAGACACACAAGAGAAGGAGCCGGCATCTTTGATCCACATGTCCCAAAGCCTAAAACAACGAGAGCCACAGAGACTATGTACTTTTTACAGTGTTTAATGGCTCCCTTCCTCCTGTGTTAACTTTATGGATGAAAAGTAGAAAAGTTTCCCCTTTTTTAATTGTGCGTAGCAGAATGGCAGAGATTTCCATCGGACCAATCACATAATTAGAAGGGTCTCGCCAGCCTTGATGAAAGTTGATGTCAATATGAGAACAAAGACTTTCATGTGTTTCTGATCAAACCAAGTCAGTTATTGAGATTTCTGAAAGAGGCACATTTTTCCACATTTCCAGTTTCATGTTGCACCAATTACGGCTCATTACCTTGTCCACATTGGCCTAATGTTGTAAATCAGCCACACAAACTGTCGTCTCTCTGCCATCTCTTGAGGTCTTCATACTTCCATTTGATCCTTCTCTCTGTCTGCAGACAGACGATGAGAGATCTCTCGGCTTCGCTGCTGTTTCTCATGAATGTAACCATAGACCACTGTAGGCGAGTGCTGAGCCACGATGTGCGGTTTGGCTGCGTGTTGACCTTGGCACATTGACAAACACACGTTGAGCATGTGGCCTCGCGGCTGCATCACACCTCTTGTTCTGCCTCTATAATGGCATTACGAGCACCAAGCAAAAACAAAAAGAGTCAACAGTTTCTGTGCCAAGCAGCTTTATTCGGTCATTTAGGCAAGTCCTGGGGGGGGTTTGGTTCCGCGGGCTGCCAGCGCGCGCACACTCAGACACTCGGTTGCTCGGAAACACAGCCGTGGAATTTCCTGCCGGTCTCCCAGGAATGAAGCGCTGGGAGCCCGTTTGAGGGGATTTGCCTGGCTTAGACCGCTGTTTTGGGAAACGCTTTGTTGATCCCCTGTGCATGGTGCGATAACTTCACCGACAAACCATGTGACCATGTTTTGACAGCATGAACATGATAAAGCCACTCAATTTCCTCTCTGGTTAACATGACCATCCTGTTTGTTTGTGTGCCCAGGGCTTTTCTGGTGACTTAGGAGAGAGAGGACCTCCTGGCCCTGATGGGGACCCAGTAAGTGATATTATGTACATGAATGCACCGTTTACTCACTCGGCACTGTAAAAAAATCTTCATGTCAAAATTACACCTGACGGAGATTTCACCAGATTTCAGACAAAATCTGGTGAAATCTTGCATATTGTTTTAGAACAAGAACATTGTATTCCTGCACTCGACTGACTGTGAGATACGTCTGTGCGGTCTTTCAGTAACTCACCCATCATAATCCATACTGATACCTACGAGGGCAGCATCAGCCGTTCCACTCGCCTCTCCTCCTCTTTTAGTTTGACCCTCACTGCTCGCGGTTGGCTGACCTCTGGGAGCCTCCTCCAGGCCTCATTTCCTCTGCCTCAAGAGGGAACAGGGGATGTTCCATTTGGCTGAATTCGTCTCCATTCAATTCGTAGAGGAACAGAGGAGGCGACAGGAAGGCCACACTGGGCTGTGTGTCACCCGTCTCTCCACTGGATGCGTAGCTCGGAGAGGATGTCGGCATGGCATGTGGCTGCGGGGTAGATCGTTTTGGAACAAGCCTCTCCGTGTGTCAAGTGCTCACTCGCTATGCTAAAATGAGTGGAGGAACACATTGCTCAGAAAACACTAGTGAACAAACAAAATATAGAAACACACAGTTTGAATTCATGTGTATCCTCCCCCTCCAGCTCTCCAGCTCTTATCTAACTGTGCCTGTGTTGCATCTCTTCTTTATCCATCTGTCTTTGTTCTCTCCCTTCTTCTTAGGGTGAGCTGGGATCTCCTGGCCCATGTGGAGTCACTGGTCTTATTGTAAGTGTTCTTGTATCTTTCTCACTGATTTTATACCTTTATGTTTTGGAATTTTAAACACTTTGGTACCTTGTTTAAAATATATATTTTCTTTAAGAAATGAGCTTGTAACTAGTAAAGTAAAGTTTGAAAAGTGCTATGAAAATAAAGTTTGATTCCTTACTCCCTTTTCTTTTATCTCTTCCCCATCTTTCTATTGAGACATTCATCTCAGAAAGGTTTTTTTGGGGTATTATGAGCACCAGTCTTTAAGACGTAATTCATCTGGACATTCAGTGTTTGAAGTGTGTGTTTTGTGTGTGCTGATGTGTGCAGGGAGACATGGGCTCTGTTGGCTTTATGGGCTCACCAGGAATAACAGGACTCAAGGTAAATCATGCGGTTTTGTAGTCGTGTCTCTGTCTGGTTTTGGTATGGATCCAAAATAAATAGGGTACATTTTGATTGGTTAACCAGAATGTCTCCAAGTTGCGTTTGTGTTCACTTTGATGAGACGAAGTGACAAGTGGTTGGTGATTAGTTTATTCCACAGCCTCGGTAAACGCCAGGACTGCACATTAATATCTTTTTTTTTTTTTTATTATTATTTTGCCTCCCAGGGAGTACCTGGAAACCCTGGGGAACCAGGACTGAAAGGTGATAAGGTGATCTGCATATGTATTTTATCATTACTAACCTACAATATACAATAATCCTAGAGGTGACAAATCACAAAACCTTATTTTGGAGTCCTGAGAAAGCTAACCGATAACACAAACCCATGCACGGCTTGTGTAAACCCAGCGCTCGTGTGGTGCATGCTTACTGAATAATCTCTTTGCTAACATTTGGATTTGTTTATATTCTTTTGTGTTTTCTCAGGGGGATGATGGCTTAGCAGGGGAGCCAGGGGAGTGTGGATTCCAAGGGGACAAGGTGAGTCTATGTTTGTATGTGCTCAGGTGGTGCAGTGGGTCGCCCATGAATAATAGGATTAGTGTGCAATGCTTGGCTTCTCCTATCTGCATGTCAAAGTGTCCTTTAGCAACACCCTGATGTCCAGATTGCTCAGATGTTTGTGTGCATGGGTTAACAAATGGAAACTTCTTCTGCTACAAAAAACGCTATAAGTGCATTTCCTTTTAATCCGATTATAGAAAGTTGGTGTGTTTCTTTATCTGAGCAGCATGTTCATGTGGATGATTTTTTTTACTTCTACTTTAGACCCACTTGTTGTCTTGACTTGTTTATTCTGAGCTGGCTTTTGTTTTGCAGGGTATGCGCGGCTCCCTTGGGTTGCCGGGTCCTTCTGGAAAACCTGGACTACAGGTATTTTTTATCCCGCATTCAAACTACCAAAACAAAATATATTTGAAAAACTAGACTCTGGCATGGAAATCCCATTCAAGCATGCAGGTACATCCCATGCATTGTTATACGATATAAGAAACTCTACATGTATGCAACACCTAAAAAAGAGCTTAGTGCAGAGTTGGGATGTTAATCTCTACATTGTAAAGTTTTCCTTCATATAGAGATAATATTTATCTTAAGCAATTTCTTTTCATTCTTTTCATTCATTAAGTGTACTGTCTATCCAATGGAGCACACAGTGGTAGACGGCTCCTCTAGAATGTTGTCGTGGAGGCTATCTCTACCTTTTCTCTTTAGCTGATAAGAATTTTGTTCTGAAGGGCAAAGTAAGGCTTATGATGCACTCCAAAAAAAAATTGAAATCTTCAAATGTATACCAAAACAAACTTCAGGCACTCATGCATGCAAGATAACTTTGGTTCTAAGAAATGTATGTTATTCCATGAATAGCATGAACATCCCAGCAAAGAGTGGCAAATTCCCAGTGCATATGCTGCTTTAGCCTGAAGACTAATCACCAACATTGGCACGTGTGCGTTGTGAAGTGTCCTTAATATTTTGAGTGCTCCCTGATCTGATTTGAGATTCGAGCATGTAGTACCCGCTCTCTCCCCGGCCATACTCTTTCCTGCTATCAGAGTCTTACTTCAGCCATGGTATTGTCAATTTTGTTCAAGTTACTTTGAGGTGTGTGATCTGGATGATAACAGTGAGATCATTTGTGACATTTCTTAGGGCGAACCTGGTGAAAAGGGCCCTGATGGTTCACCAGGCCCTCCTGGCCCAGAGGTATTTAGTATTATGTTTTGACTAGGTGCATTATATGTATGTTGTTGTTGACAAAATGTGGTGTGCTACTGTATGGTGATGAAGCTTATTTCACAGGGTTTTCCAGGTGACATCGGCCCGCCAGGACAAAATGGCCCCGAAGGACCCACGGTTAGCAGAGCGACATTAACGATTTGGATGTGAATTGTCAGTGAGTAGAAATGAAGTGGAAGTTCACTCTCAGTGTTTCATCCACAGGGGAAGCAAGGGACAAGAGGTTTGCCAGGTCTAAGAGGAACGCTTGGTCTTCAGGTGAGGTTGACTTAACATATTTTGAAAATGAATAAAACATAGAAAGCTTTTTTTTTTTCTCTCTCCCTGACCTTTTGGTGACAATTCCTTTATCAGGGTGACGAGGGATCGGTCGGGCCTGCTGGACCCGCTGGACTCGAGGTGAGTGCTGATTGGATAAGCCCTGCGGCTTGAGACCAGTTATAAAATACAATAACAGTTATCTTTTAGGATGCACACACAAAACCTCAACAAGTGCACCACGTGTCTCTGCCTAAATTTAGCTTTGGAGGAGAAACTACGACCTGTCATGGACAGGAAGTCCTTTGGCTGACTGATGTCTCTGTTGTTCTGAAGCTGTTTTGAAAGACTTTCTTTTGGACGCTGTATAATTATATTGGTCAGCAAATTGCTGTGATCTTTACTATCATAAAAAGAACCCCAAACAATCATGTATAGTTTGTTTGTCACATTTACTTGTAAAAGATGATGGATTTTTTACCTAAATCCACACAATAATTCATTATATCGGTATCTACTCAGGAGTTCAAATGTGTAATTAAAGTAAAAAAATCTCAAATCGTCCTTTTTGTTGTTTGCTTTTCAAATATCTCCACCATACACAGATTTATATTCTCGATTAATAGCATCTTAACAATCTAGAAGAAGCAGTGCAAGACAGATTTGGGATTTTACACCATAGAAGAAGAATGCCTTTGAACCTTTCCGTATGAATAGAATCCACAGTGACTATCTTTGTGTCTAGTGCTGGTTTGGAGTCATCCCAGGCTAAACAATAGAGAAGACTCTTCCAATGAAGTCCTATCTTTTTCCAATGCTTGATTCCATTCGGCCCTCTCCCAAAAGTTGAACCCACAAGCGATTACCGAAAACAAACACGATGCCTTCAGTGAGTAATAAGAAGCCTTTGATGCTGCAAACGGCTCTCTGTTTAATGGATCATTAAGTTTCTTCGAGGCATGCTTTTGCTTTGGCATCAACAGTTGGTTTTGTTTTTGTGCCGCCGGCCTCGAGAGGGACGGCAGACTGCACCTTTTACAGGAGACATAGAGAGTTTATTGTTTAGTGTGGAGCTGCAGTACACTTCTCTGTCATTTTTGCTTTCTGCTCAGGGCAGGCCTGCGAGGCAGGGATTCCCTGGACTGACAGGCCCAGATGGACTCAAGGTCAGACCCAATATTCACACATCCACCGCCGAACTACTGTCATCCTTAACTGAACATTCTCTCCGCGGCTTTCATTTATGATAATGTATCATCCGAATATGTGTAAATTAGATGTTAATTCTCCGTTACCACAGGGGAACGGCCCTCCAAGCACATTTCGACTGATTTGAACTCAAAAAACGAAAGGCATGACTAAGTTTGTGATATGCTAATTGGCTGCTTTGCTGTAGGGCGAGACCGGGATAACTGGCGAGGTTGGAAAAGTTGGCGAGAGGGTAAAGGCTTCTCTCTCCTCTTTCTGCTGATATTTCTGTTTGATGCTCACTGTGTGTCTGTTATGTTGGAGTCCCAAAGCTGTGCTGCCCATTATGAGAAATAGAACTTCAATAGAAATAAGAGACGGCTAAGACAGCACATTTTCTGTCCTGCAGGGACTGCCTGGTTTTGTCGGGCCTGTTGGAGAGACTGGCGTCGGAGGAGAAAAGGTTAGCGCTTTCTCAATTTGTCACACTTGGCTGGTATCGCAAATTGTTCTTGTCCAACTTTGATTTCGAGTCTGTTAAATTGCTCTCTGTTGATGTAGCATGCGATTAATGCTGAAACAAGAAGTCAATTACACATTATTTTAGAATCAATGCCGTCTGGTTCCAGCCTCGCAGACGTGCAGATTTGCTGCTTTTTTTTCTGTATTATGTGATTGTAAATTAAATAATGTTGGACTGTTGGTCAGAATTTGGAACAGCAAATTGAAGGCATCACTTCATTTTTGTGATTTTATATTTTGTAGACCGGACGCTTAATCATTTAATCCATCGACAGTTAATCAATGTTCCCCTAATTGTGGCTTTTGGCTCTCCAGGGGGATCGAGGCAAAACAGGTGGCCCAGGGCTGCCAGGTGAAACGGGGCCGATGGTAAGGAGTAAGTCTGGACCCCGTCTCTCCTACCAGGGGGAACTCAATTTGACAGACGTAAGGGATGGGGGTGCGATATGTTCGGAGAGACAGATTAAAGTTACTAAACATCAATCATCTAAAAGGCAGATAATATAAGGCCATCCAGTTTAGTCAGAAATATGAGAGCTAATTTAAGATTGTATTTGATGAATCATAGGCAGTAGATATCATTCGACTAATGTTGCATCCATCAGGGTCACACTGGAATACCTGGGGAGACTGGACCACCTGGACTGCAAGGGATCCCAGTAAGTTACTGCTATCATTGTCAGAGCTTCATGTGCACTGAATTTAAAGCAGAGACCACACTGCCGGTTGTGTGGTCCAGAGTATCTGGTTCTTTTCTGTTACTCAACGCCAGGATGAAAAGCAGAGTTTCACTCTCTGGTTGAAAGACACACGAACAGACTTTTGTTACGCAACCCATGTTCTAAACTAACACTTTGAAACTACGTAACAAAATGACTTATTTTAACCCAAACCACAATCTCTTCCTGAATCTAGTAGATTTGTTGCCTGAACCTGAAGCTGTTTTGTTTAATTTCACAACATTACGTTTCAAATGTACTGCGCTGCCCTTCTGACATCCAACAGTGATGTCACGGTGTACTGACACCGCCCTGAAGTACACGTCTACATCACTGCAGCAAAGTGAGAAGTTAAACCACTGGAGTTCAGCAAAAATAAGATATTCAGCTGGTGTTAATTACTCTTTAACAAAAATCCCTTATTGAATGACTACATCAGTCTGACCTCTATAAAGTCACTTAAAAAGCAGCCTGTGATAGTCAACATTATATTAAAGAACTAAACTGCTGAATGCTGTCAAAATAGGTTGTGTAGAAAGTTAATGAAGATGAGAATGAAACTGAGACAACTTTGCCTTGTATCTTAGTTTGTAAAGTTTGCTCCAGTTTTAACTCAAAGAACATTTTTTCACACACATTCAGGGGCCTCCTGGTTCACTTGGATCCATCGGCATCAGAGGACCCAAAGGCAGGACGGTAAGCTACTTAAATCTGTGTTAAAACTTTATATAACCATTCGGTGATTACGTACTGTTGTCTGTTACCAACCAATATGACACAACAATACAATCTACACCCGATTCATGGACTCGGCATCATGGCTTTAGGGACTGAAATTCACTGAAATATGCCTACAGCTCTGATGGATCGCCATGACATTTTGGTCCCCAGCCTCGGCTCACACTTAGTTTCGTGATAATTAGCAGTGTTAGCATGCTAACACTGCTAAACTAAAAGATGTGGGACATGATAGACGTTATTCCTGCTAAACATCAGCATGACAGCATTGTCATTGTGAGCATTTGCTGGTATGTCTTTCCCCAGGTTTGTATTTTTAGTTTATTTGCAATAAATGTAAGAAGAAGAACTGTGTAACTTTCCAGTAGGCAACATAAGAAGTGATGGGCCCCTTGAATGAAGAGACCATGAATGAGCACAAAACAGAGAAGCCCTGAACTTATTGTAGATAAATAATGAAATAAAATGCAACCATCAGATAATTACATCTCTTTGAAGTGCAGAGCAAAAACACCAAAGCGAGGATTGCTTAGCAACCTTCCCCAAAGAATAAAAAAAGACCTTAAAAATAACAATAATAAATAATAATAATAAATAAAAAAAGGACAAAATATCTGTACATAGTCACAACAACTTGAATGTGTTGGTAAATTCTAACATTCTAAGTGAGGCTTGTCCAAACTAAACACCCTGGATTTTCTGTACATGGAAATGTGTATGTGTGTTACTGTGTGTGTGTGTGTGTGTGTGTGTGTGTGTGTGTGTGCCAGCTCAGGATGATTCCAGTGGTCGCTGGCTTTTCCATAATTGAGTTTTGTAATTTGGAAAAAATGTCTCATGGTTGCACAGCGGGATCATTGGACTGAATGAATAATTGATCTAACATAAATAAGTGGTATAATTAACGCATTTCACCCCGATTGGTTTTACATGGCTCCCCTGATATCACAAGCAGTCACAAGCGTCATATTTTACGACTATAATAGCTGAACATTACATCAAGGCTTTGGAAATTAGAATTAACACCAACACGATGAAACTCCAAATCTACTCCTTACATTGTCTGAAGTAATTCTCTGTCAACAAGGAGTGGGGGAAAAAAACAGTAACAACCTTTTCCTGTGCTCAAAGTTTTGTAATAATAATTGCGATATTGCCTATTTGGAGGATGTATCCAATCCTGTTACTTTACTTCTTGTTTTCTCTGATATCTTGTGAAGTTTTTTAATTTTTTCCTCGAGAGCGTTTTGTCACACTGAATCTGCCGAGCCCCCATTCAAACTGAGTCCACTGAATTTAATTGTGATGCATATCTCTGATATGTAAACATGTCATTTCCATCATTTTGTCAGGCTTTCATTGTACTCTTCAGGTAAAAAAAAGCCCTCAAACTAGTGGACTTTAAAGAGCAAAAAGAACGGGGGGGAAGCGAGTGTGTTTCCCCCTAAGATGCTTGCTGGTGTTGAATTAATCAGAAAAACTGATTATAGAAGCTGAAATAGATGGTACATGTCTGCACTATAAAACATCTTATTAAGTCACATAGTCAATTGTTTTCCCCTCGAAAAAATTATGTTTTTTTTAAGTGACAATAACTTGAAATAAGACAGATCACTCGCCCAGTACCACAAAGGCAGGTCTTGATTAGTGCTTATTTAAATTGCCCTAAAAAAGTAGTTATCCACTGTTATGTGTTATTCTGTTATGTCACTCAATATTAAATTGACTGGAATTAGTTTCTCAGTGAATACAATTTGACTTTCTCAAACAACAGTAATTGAAAATTAACAGGCAGAAAAGGACATCACAAGGTCAGCTTTATTCATGTAATGATTCAAAATACTTTCGATGCTCACACTGCTTATTCAAATTGATTCATATTCTCAACAAAGGTCTTTAATTATTTTGTCTGTTATTAGCAAGCAGCGGTGAAATGATCAAGGCCTTAAATAGGTGTGAGCTGCATTCTGCTCTTGTTCTGGTTTGGATCATTATTATATATACAGATGCTTACATGGACAGACAGAAAAAGACACAGTCAGAGTCCTCTAATGTTTCCTAACAGCGAATAGTTTGGTCCAGTTTATAGGCAACGATGAATCAGCTGCAGGATTTGTGACCTTTTCCCAAGGCGTCTTTACAATAAGCCCAGTGTGCAGGCGGGGCCACTGTGTGTGTGGCGGTGGAAAGATGGGGACAAAGTCCACACAGTGCGGATTGGACTGTGAATCGGAGCTAATTTGCACATGCCAAGTATTTGCAAAATAGCCACAACTTTTGACAGAGTGGCTGCGATATGGCCTTAACCACAGGAAACAAAGAAAGCTGCCTCCCAGGCTCCACTAGATAGGGATGACAAAAATGGAGATTAAGTGCCCTAATTCATTGACTTAATATGTTAAACAACGTCTGCCTGAGGTCTGTTAAAGGGCAAATTTTCCCAAGCTATTCATCAATGACGAATTTATGTTCTTTCTAAAGGGTCCGAGAGGTCCTGATGGGCCAGTGGGGGAGAAAGGGTCCACAGGAGTAAAGGTGAGCACGTGGTCAGAAGGTGGAAGTTGACAACGATTGATAAACTTTCTCTCAGGGTCTCGGATTGTGTTCCAGTTTGTGGCTCTTTATTGATAATGTTACATGCCTGCCTCAGAGAAATGTCTGGCCTTCAACTCTCTTATTGCACACATCAAGTCTGTCCCACGGCAAGCTAGGGTAAACACAGTGGCACTTCTTTCTGTAACAGAGCGAGAGAAAAACAATCAGGAGAACTTTTACAAGCAGCTTTGTTCAGCAGACTGTAATTATTAACTATTTTTAACATCTAAAGATTCTTTAGAGGACGCTCTTTGTAAGCTGCGAGTCTAACAACGGAACCTTAAATCAAAGAGGACTAAAATATTGATGGTGGTGGTAGTGCTTGGCAGTCGGGAACATTTTAACTCTGGGGGATTTCAGAGAGCTCAGTTTACTGAGTTGCATGTTTTCTTTGCAGGGCCCTGATGGTCCACCAGGAAAATTGGGCCTCCCCGGGGACATGGTGAGAGAAATTGTTCTTTTTTTTTGCTTTCCCCTCATAACAGTAATAGCATCATTAGCAGTATTAGCACAATCCTCATTATATTTGACCTTTTGAAGTCCTCAAGGAATAAGGAGTGTGGTGCTTTAGTGCTAGTGAACAGTACAATGACCATCTCATTAAAGCATACACAGTGAAGCAGTCATACAGCACGCTTAATGGCACATATAGTATATGATCATGTAAGATATGGCATGTCGTCATTCATTTCTCCTTCTGGTTTGACTGCTATACCTTCCGATTATTTCTTGTTGGTACAGTCACAATTTGGTGCATTCCCAAATGGCTAATTGGCCCCTAGAGATATTTAATAATTGCAAAAAATGATAATTCAGATGACAGATTAACTATTTTGATAATCAAGTATCATTTATCTATACTATGGGTGCCAGACAAATGTAGTCAATTAATAATTAGTTATTAATAAATGTATTTCTTTACTTCTGACCAATGATCAATTAAAGTCCTTTATCAAGCAAGCGTGCCAAACATTCATGACCTGGTTATTATGTAAAGGAGGAGACAAGACAGTGAACTAAGCCTGCTGCCCATGCCTCTTTAACCCTCCATTAGTTTGACATGTTGAACTTATTTTCCCCTTTGTGTCGTTGTGCTGCAGGGCAAGCTTGGCGAGCCAGGTGAAGCCGGGCCAAAGGGATTCCCAGTAAGTGTTTGAGGCTATCAGAGGTCTCTTTCAGACTTGATTTTTGGGGTGGACTCATTTTGGGGAGCAGTGGTGGATACGTGAGGCCCTGTGTGTCACACTTTGACTCTAGTGGGTGTTGTAGCATTTCATCATGTTTGTGAATACCAATAGTGTCTGTATTATGAACCCTGGAACTCTTTTCAGGGTGTTCAAGGCCCCTCTGGACCTCCAGGGGCCAAAGGAATTGCAGGAGAGCCAGTGAGTTTATTACATACATTTTGTTTCCATATTTGAGAATCATACTATGACCTTTTATGCAATTTTCTATGGCATACGATACTATGACATTTAGCATAAAGCATACCATGAAATACTATACTGTGACTCTTTTATGACTTATATGACATGATGACTTTCTATTTCAGTTTTTTAATGGCATACTATACTTTGACATTTTTTATGATGTTTTTTTATGGCGTTTTACTCTGACTTATTTTCTAACATTTTTTATGACATTTTTCATGGCATTCTATGTCATGACAGTTTTTAAAACAGTGTTGGGATTTCATTTATATGGACTATAAACTTGTGTTTTTATGGTATACTATACTATGAATTCTTTCTGACGTGTCATACTCTTGTCTACTATGACTATTTTTATAACATTCTTTTAGGATTTTCTTTAATGTAATTCTATACTATGACATTTTATAATCTACTATGGCATGTGGCTCTCCGGCACGCACTGTGAACTATTCTTCCTTCCCATTGCATATAAACTCAGAATTTCAACTTTGACACTTTTTTATTCACTGCTTCATGAAACCCATATCCTGCTCCAAAAAGCCCTGAACAACCTAATCGACTTTCTCTCATTCTGCCCAAGTCTCACAGACACAAGCAGAGAAGTAGAGAGTCCGAGACTATTTGATTTACACCACCCCCGTCCTGGAGAGGCAGCTTTATTGTAGCCTGAATGTGTCTCTGTAACAGCAGGCCTGTTTCCATCACTTACAGAAGCTTTGGCTCAGTGTTTTGAAGGCTGTTAGCCCCGCAGATTAACTTATCTCTCCAAATACGCACTTTCTTCCTGGTTCTTATTTCTTTTCGCATTTTTCTTCCTTCACCGTCACTTTCAGAGGCATTTGTCCAAGATTAGAAAGCACTCTTAACCTTTTTATTGGTGCCTCTGCTTTGTCGCCGCAGGGACCAGCAGGGCCATCAGGAACGATTGGGCCACTGGGGGCGATGGGGCCATGGGTGAGCTTGATCCCGCTGCTGCTGGTGCAAGAAAGCCATTGACTTTTACGAAGGCAGCGAATACTAAAGGCTGTCGCTGTTTTTGACAGGGGCCGCTGGGGAGGGCCGGAGAGAGAGGACTGCCTGGTGAACTGGGAGAGCAGGTGAAGATGAGGAGGGAGCACCTCCCGTTCTATGCAAACATATCAGTGCCTCTATCCAGAAAGACAGATGATGCATTTGAGAGAGAAAAAATAATGCACATGAATTTTATTTTGTACAGAAATTATTATCAGGCTTAATGGTTACTAGGGAAGTAGGGAAAGCACAAGGAGAGGGTTAAGTAACTACTGACTAAGCTAAATTTCCTATTGAAATTTCATGGAGGTTTGTGAAACTATTCTACTTGTTTAGCAGTTTTTTTTTTTCTGTGCTCAAAATGTGCTGAAAAAAATGGTGGAAGCAAAGCTTGTACATCAAGAGATACAAAACATCACCAATGTCATAACCATCATGCTTCTTCTGCTGACAGGGCGACATCGGTCTACCTGGCAACATCGGGGAGCAGGGTTTGATTGGCCAGAGAGTAAGGAACACACTTTTTCTTTCTGTAAAATTATGAGTGAAAGAGTTTTTTTTTTGAAGAACCCTTAAAAATATTTAAAAGAAGACATTTGTTGTTGCAACAAAGAGCAAACAAATTGGTACATTTTGTTTTTCAAAATGTACCAATTTATGTACTCTAATACAGTTTTGCCAATGTTTGGCCATCTGTGTCTGCTTCCTGTGATCACTGTCGTTGTAACACATAAAAATATTATTGCGACCATAATATATTTTATGATTTGTCCGTCAGGGTGAGCCAGGCATCGATGGGGAGGCTGGACTAAGTGGACCCGATGGAGCCAAGGCAAGTTCAAAAATAAAAGACATGCTGTGACTTATAATTTGATTTATCTGTCCCTTTAAAAAGCCAAGTGCTTTTCACTGTCTAGGGACACAGTAAAGGAATAAAATACGATGCTTCACGACTTCGGCCGGTTGTCAAATTTCTGTCAATAACTTCAACACAGATTAATTCTTTCCTGATTCCTATGTCTGTGAACCCAGGGAACTCTCCAGTCTACTGGAGCAGCTTATTGTAATTAGGGCAAGTCGACCATTGTTTGTGAGGTATTGGCTTTTGTACAGTTGGAGCTGCATTGTGTTGACGCTTAGTGAAAACAGATAGCGGGGCTATTTTAGGAGCTCCAAAGTCTGGCAAGTATTGTGACAGAAAAAAAAAAAGATGGAAAGTACAAAAAGCCTGCCTATTCAGCAGAGCCGCACTGCTGGAAGTATAGCTGACAGACCCACAAACAGTGTTTGGCTTGGAGAAGGCGGTAAAATGTGAGCACAGAGGACACTGAGGATTAGAATAGACTCAACCTGAGTGTCGGACGTTTTCTGTTAGTCAGGAGGGTAAACTATACTTTGAGGGCTTCTTGGCCAGAGTGCAGCTTCTGGATGGAAAGCGGCAGCCCAAGAGGAATGTCATGGTTCATTGTCTTATTAGTTAGGCAAATTTAAAAACTGAAATTCAGCAAATAATTAGAGGATTCAAACATTATTTTGCCTCCCTCCAGCAGTCTGAAGCAAATTCAATTCCAAATTCTAGAGATTGAGTCCCATATAGCAAAAGCCTGTTGGATTGTACATCTGCAATATCAGAGATAACCCACTTTTGTTTCTTAATACATCTCCTTTGGGTTGGCTAGGTTGAATAAAAAGTCTAAGAAATGAAGTGGAAGCAAAGAGTTTTTGGATACAGGACTTGGAAGTACAGCAGAAGCTACAGAGAATTAAATGTTAAGTCAAAACTAAAACCACGTCTTAACAGAAAATCGAACTACAGGTTTGTCAGTGCCTCGTAAACTTCATGCTGTTCACTAGAATATTCAGTCAGTGGGACCACAATTCTTTGGTTTTCATTTTGTCTCCCCGACGGGTGTTTCTGCTGCTTCTCCAGTTTTTCTATATCAGATATTTCCTCTTGGAAATATGTGATATCTTCCTCCAGTCGGTTGGACAGCTGTCTACAAAACAGCTTGTCCGCTATGAAGGGTTGGTTGGCCAACAATCTTCACAGCGAAATTGCAACAAAACTGAAGTCCTCATGGTCAGTTCGGATTAATGTGCCAAGTGATGCACCTTGTACATCATGTCAAACTCTTGAAAATCTTTCAAAATGACAGCAGTTGTGTCTAATAAATCAGTCATGTTACTACCGTAACTCTCTGTTTACATGCCAAACCCGTCAGTGTACGAACCAGAGCTAGTTCAGAATGCTGTATCAAGAGTTTTATGTAAAGCCAGATGTAGAGCTCAGATCTCCACTCGTCCTTGCGTCACATCTTTGTGCCGTGAGAATACTGCATACAGTTTAAGATTTTATTCATAACCTGCTGCTGCTCAGATTGGTAGACTCAAAGCTCTATACGCTACAGACTGCACTCGGCAATCTGGAATAACATGAAAACCTGTAAGCACACACAGAGCTTTCATTGATATATGTCATATATTTATTGGATATCACTCTTTTTTCCACTCTGAACAGGCCAAAATCCTGGTTAGGGTAACTCAATTGTCTATCACTCTATTCAATGGGCTGCTGCTCTTCTCAGGGTGACATGGGGGATGCTGGTCAAGAAGGCACTGAAGGAGACAGGGGTGAAATCGGTCTGCAAGGAAAGGAAGGACCCTCTGGGTCTCCCGGATTGGTCGGTGTCAGGGTGAGTGTCTCGGCGGCACAACTGCAAATTTCATTCATTTCCCATGAAGAGACTCTTTTTCGTCCACTTACAACCCTGTTTCGATTCTTCTACCAGGGTCAGGAAGGTAAACCTGGTAGTGTTGGTGAAAGAGGAAAACCAGGAGAAAAGGTTTGTCAGTTCACTTGCTTGGAGCTTAAATCCACCTTTCGTTCTTGGACGTCTGTCTAATTTGCAGTCTTGTACAAGCGGTTGAACGGTTCTCTGCTGTAGTGGTAAACAAACAGCAACAGTTCAGTCCATGTCAAATAGACTTTCAGTATTAAATGTTGTTTTTTGCCAAACTACCTGCATCACTGTTGGGGGTAAACTTTCTCTTTGATGGCCTCCCTCCAGGGGAGCAAGGGTCACCAAGGTCACCTGGGTGAGCCCGGGTCAACTGGTGAGCACGGAGAGATGGGGTTTGTCGGACAGAAGGGAGCGAGAGGAACCATCGGGCCAGTGGTGAGACATAGTTTCAAGGACTTGCTTGCTTGTTGATGGATGTGGGCTAAATGTGTTGTGTATATATATATATATATATATATATATATATTTATTTATTTATTTATATTTCCCCAGGGTGCTCCAGGGAGAATGGGCCAACAAGGAGATCCAGGCATATCAGGTTACGAGGTAAGAACAGTGATGCAATAATGCGGGAGGTTATAAAAGTGACCGGCCGACTGCAGCTCCAAACCTTACAAACGTCTTATATCTGCCGTCTATTCCATAAATGTTAAAAACGGTGACAATCAGCATTATTAAGCCTCTACATTAAAGGCCTATTTGATATATAAAACTATGGCACCACTTTATATGAATGTCATGTCTATAATACATAATAAGCATATATATATATATATATGGCTTTATAAAACTCTTTCATAAATCTGTCTAATCATGCATGAAAATGTATTACAGGGTTTATAAAGTATTTTAAGTGGTGGACTTAATGTGTTATAAGTTCAGCATTCATGATGCGTTATACCTCCGTGCCAGAGTGATAGAAAGAAGAATCTGATTCGTGGGTTACACAACGCATTTTAACTACCATGACGCATTATGAAGGATTAACTTATAATACATTACGTCCACCATTGATAGTACCTTTTAAACTTTAAAAAAAGCTGTCACAAGTTGTCATGCATGATTATGAATGTTTTAAAATGCGTTGTAATTGTGACGGTTCACCATGTGGGTTTAGGAGTGGAGCAGAGACTCAGGCGCAGACTTAGACACAGGACACAAGGTGAGGTGAAATGCAAGGCTCTTTACTGGGCACTTTAAGCAGTCAAAAACAGAAACCAAAAACTACTCCAACCGGGAGCACGAAAAATCCAAACTGAAAAATAAAAAGCAAAGTCACAAAAGGGGCTTGGTCACAAAAGGGGCTTGGTCACAAAAGGCAAAGACACAAACCGTGGGAGACAGAGAGTCAACACGAGGAAGAACCACTGCAGATGAGACGAGTCCACGGGGAGGGAAACAAAGAACAATTGATAATCCGGCACTGGAACAGGGCAAGCAGGGGAGTATAAGTATGTGAGGGGTGATGAGCGGATTGCTGGCAGGTGAGTGGAGATGAGTGGGGTTTGCAGAGGGAAAAGCCAGGGGCAGGTGATTTGGCACAGGTGGAGAGAATGAGCATGATCAGGAGAGACACACACACACACATAGCAAAACCCAACCGTGACAGTAATGTCTTATGAGTTAGCTTATAATGCATTGTGGACATGACCTTAATATGAAGGTTTTCCAAATCTTTTATGTTTGTGCCACTTAGTAGTGTATACACAATGTAATGTCGGATGGGTAACCCCCACATGAAAAGCCCAAAACAAGAAAGTTGCCTCGTTGACAGATACAAAACCTGTTGAAGATGTCATGTTGAAACATCTTCGTCGTATTCACTCAATCTTTATGGGTCGGATTAGTGTGTGTGGGATTTTTTTCTTTGTATCATTTCCACATTTTTCACTGAGAAACCCAAAGCGCTTCTTCTCTCTCACAAACCAAAAGCTTGGATTGATTTTTGGAAGGTGATTCATCGAGATACATATTTCATACATTATTGAATGATAAAATTGACCCGCGACGACAATACGGTGTCTGTATTGTCCTGGTGTTGATGAATCACAGGCTGGATCTCAGTTGCTGTGGGGTTTTGTTCTTCCCCTTCTCTCCACACTCGGTGGGATCCGATACTCTGATGATGTGCCGTTTTGGCTGATTTGATTTTTTTTTAAGTGCAGATTGAATCACTCGTCTTTCTTCAGCCAATGACTTAACTTTGATTTCTCATGATTCTGTTTGAACCAGGGTAACATAAGACATCTTATCTTGATTAATGGCAGTGTGGATAGAGGTAAAACCTTTTACAATTTCAATTATTTATTTGTCTTAAAGTTGACCACTAGAGGGCAGAAAGTAGACACCAAAACAATATTTGTTGCGTCCCAAGGACACACAAGGACATACAAGAAAAAGCAATTAAAAAGCGAGTGTCGTGTTGATTTCTAGCGAGCAGTGTCTGCTTGCAGCTAGTTGAACATACGTCTCCTCTAGCTAACCATACCAGCGAAGAAGTCACTTTATTTTTGCCAGTTCTGGGGCGATGGGGGGAGCTTTTCATTTACAGTGGATTCTTTTACAAAATGTGTTTTCTTACTTCTTGTGCAAAAGAGATAAAAAAAAAAAAATTTGTAAATTGCAATAAAACTAGTTATTATCTGTATGTGCGCATAATCTATTCCGGATAAGATTGGTGATGAGAAATTGATCATGGCAGAGTTGAAACCACAGTATAATCAAATTTTTGACGCATATAACCGTGACTTGGCTGATGGGTCTTCAAATTGCATTCTCCATGGCAACAAAAGATTAAGTGTTGATTGATGACATTGGTGCATTATCAGTTTACAGACTGGGGACGGGGAGATTTTTTTTCTCCCCGTCCGTCTCTCTACCTCGACTCGGTCTGTTTCTCCACATTACCGACACAATATTTCACACAGTGAGTTGGGAGTGAAGGCTGGGAGGTTACAGTCTCAAACTCTTCTTCCTGTCGTAGGGTCACATGGGACCGCAGGGCCCCCTTGGACCTCCTGGGCCAAAAGGTGAAAAGGTAGTTGACCACATTTACTTGCTGTCTCTAATCGCCGTCTGCACTTTGATTGTGTCTAATGAGCTCTGTAGACCTGGAATGATTGCATTACTTAACAATGTAAAACTGTCGCGCAGGTCATTGTCTTTGAGCGGTCACTTATTTTGATGCATTGGTTCTTCAGTTGTGTCCCTAATTAGTGCTTCCTCTGTCTGTCTTGTCCTTGCAATATTCCTAAAGTCATCCCTGATTTGATCATTGATATGAACTAGGACACATCCAATTAACTCGGTGCTGTCAAATGTATATAATCAGCCAAGCACCTGGTCTGCTCATGATTTTGGGGGATATTAGCAACATAATTTGTGTTTATTTGACAGGAGCAGCACAAAATGGAACACGCCACACTACAGTTTAGAGAGACGCTAATTTGCATGTTTTTTGTTTTGTAGTCCCTGGGCAGGAGCCATCTGGATGTGGATATTTGTGACTTTCTCTATGCCAATATCCACAAAGTAATGGCCATGCTTGCGTTCTAATTAAATCAGTATCAAGCTATCACGCCGGTTGTTGCAAAATGTATAATTGTCAATTGAGTGAGACAGGTAACCCTGGCACTAAAACATGCTGCCGATAAATACACATCTGTATCGCAGTTATATTGAAAGCACTAATGCTACGATAAATTGCTTTAATGCCTGTAAGTGTCAGCTGTGCTTGGCCCCTGGCCATCACTAATTATTCTCCTACTTTTGGATGCCTGTTGGGCTCCACGTTTTTATTTATTTCATACGACACATGCACCACACATGACTATTACAATCATACACACATCCGTGGTTATTGTTTAATGAAGCCCATAAAAACCCCCCGAAACAGAGATTGCCTCCGTTTATGTGAAATGGGATCATTGTGGGTAATAGCGCATGTAATTATTTGCCATTCATACAAAGAGAGCGGGCGATGTGTTTCCTTTGTTGTATTACATGCATTGATTTTGCACAAATCATTGGGTTTTGGGCAAAATTCCATTGACTGTGGTCGTGCGTCTGCGCCTGTATTGCTTGTTTAGGGGGAGCAGGGAGACGACAGCAAGGTAGAAGGTCCGGCAGGTCCCCAAGGTGACAGAGTGAGTTTCTTACATAAACCTGTTTTTTCCTGTGTCATTTGTTCGTGGTTAGTCTGGATTGTTCCATTCATTTGTTTCCATATGAACCCAGGGTCCTCCTGGAAACAGAGGAGAGAGAGGAGAGCCAGGTGATAGCGGACACTTTGTAAGTGAAATATTAATAAACGGACATGTTGTTATTGACTTCAGGTAAAGTGTCAATTACATTCAAGTGCTTTCTGTACATTGACACGCAGAAACGTATTTATTTCAGGGTGAAATAGGCATCGATGGAAAGAGAGGTGAAGCTGGTGCCTCGGGGCTTCCTGTAAGTATCTTATTTATATCTCTTAAGATGTAAAAGATTTATTGACATTGTGTCATATTGTCCAAACACAATCAGTGTAATTCAAATCAAACGGCAATGATCATTTTAGGGACACTCTGGGCCAAAGGGACAACCGGGCCTCAAAGGATCCAAAGGTGACCAAGTAAGGACAGACAGATAGTGGCATGGTTTTGTTATTAGAAAGCTCAATTACTTAACACGATATTAGTGGACTGTATTTACTGCCATGCAACCATGTAAGAACTGTGGAACATGAACTCTCAATACTCCAGGGTCAGAAAGGAAAATCAGGGGCGAGAGGTGCATCTGGGACCAAAGGACCACCAGTGAGTTTGATACATATCTCAGTTTATAATCAGACATAACACACAGTGGAGCTGTCATATTTAAAACCAATGCAAGCTTTGACATTACGATTGTCTCTTCTAAGGGTCCTGAGGGTCCTCTTGGCCCACGAGGAGTTGTGGGCAGGGAGGGACTTGAGGGCCTGTCTGGCATGGATGGAGTGCCTGGTAAAGATGGAACTAAAGGAGTCGAGGTGAGGACACTGCCAGCGGTTCACCTTTCCAAGGAATGAAAAAAAAAAAATCTCATCATTGTTCACTAAACAATGTATGATAATAAATGATCCTTGATTCCTTGAATCTTTGGTGTTAAGGGGGAGCAAGGAGAAGATGGAGAAGTGGGCTTACCTGGCAAACCTGGGCAGCAGGGCTCAACCGGTGAGATGGGGCTTCCTGGAAGTCAAGGCTCCTTTGGACCAAAGGTGGGAATGATGGGTGGACAATTTGTACACTTTTTTCTTCATTTTAGTTGCTTGAGTTTGTTGGGCAAAGTCTGTGCCAACTCTGCTGTAAGCTGCCAGGGTGGCCTTCCTTGGCGCCAACCGTGCCGTCTTTATGTTTGGACTGTTTTCTAATCTCCAATGCCACCATATTTTTATAGACCTCATTTTCACAGCAACAGCTGCAGAAAGTAAGTGTTGCAAATATTAACGAGTTGGCATAGTCTTAGTTTTCATGGCCTTGCCAATGTAACATTAAAGTTACATAAGCATAACAGTGAGAAACATAGGGAGGCTTTATTTGTTAGTATTTTAAAAGGCCGCCCAGTTGAGATAAGACTTGGGTTGCTACCCCACTTAATGCAATAATAAGTGTGGTGGGAAGCCAGTGAGGGACCACGAGCTTGTCGCTGCACCAGCGGCTTATACCGGTCGGTCTGGTGTCTGATTAGAGGTTACTTGGTGGGAGGATGCGCACGTGTTTATGTGTGTTTGTGTCTGTTCTCCAGGGTGAGAGGGGTCTTCCAGGTCAAACTGGTGCTTCAGGGAAAAAAGGCTCTATTGGCGGGATGGGATTGCCAGGACAACACGGAGAGCAGGGACCTGAAGGGCAACCAGTGAGCACTAATTTGTGAAATAACTTAAATTTCCTTTACACGACAACTTTTTCTGCTTGTTCAGTAATGAAGATGAACATGCTTTCTTTTCACTGTTTATCAGGGGGTTACTGGTGACCAAGGATTTCCAGGGGTGTTGGGTCTGTTTGGACCAAAGGTATGTGCACCCGTTAAGCTCCACTCGCAAACAAAGTGATGAACTTCAGGTCAATCAGACCTATAAAGTTGTAGTGTTCCAGTCTGAACAAAGTTGTTGATGGTGATATGACTCGGAATGACCCAAAAGCAATTTCTGGGTATAACTCACATTTTGGTTGAAGTGCTTTTGTGAAGTTTGAGGTTTTCAAATTGTCTGGAGGTACATTGCATTACCTTGTCTTCAGTGAAAAATTGATACAAAAGCTGTTCTGTATTACTGTAACATGCCCCAGGATGACATCTGCTGCACCATAAGTCTGCTTTACTTACAGCACTGCTGCAGTATAGATTATTGCCAGCTGAAGAAACAGAACAGGCTTTCCTGCAGTCTCGCTCTTTAATGTAAACCCTGAGGGATCTTGGATACTTTCCTACTGTGGGAGTTGAACAGTTGAGCAGACGAGCTTTGTGTTAGTTGATCAGTGGAGTTTAGTGTAATTGGTCTAACTCAGGAGCAATGAGTATGGATAATTGGAGTTAAGTCATCAGATAAAAGTGCAGGCTCTGAAACAAAACATCTCAAGTCCTGGCGTGATGTTGAATGGCTGCAATGCAACAATATTGACCCTGTTCTAGATAGGAGATGAAGTTGTTTACGCTAGTTTCTTATAGAACTTTTCCACTTGGATTTACTACATTAATCAAACTTTATTATAGCGCTATTATGATAAAAGCACTGTGCTGCAAACCATTTATTTTTACAGCTTTATTAGAGTAGATTGAAACTGGTAGCGCGTGTGTCGTTAAGCAGTGAGGTAGCTGTTTGCAGTGGTGTATGAAAATGTTACATCTTTCATAATGTGCCCTAACAGAACGCTTTTTGTATGAGGCTGCCAGTGGATTAATATAGGAGAATTGCATCACAGTTTCTGAAGGGGCTTTGGGTTTACCGCTCTCAAAGAACAAGGGACAACCTTGGAGGAGGTGATGAGGAGGGTTGAGTGAAGTGACAATCATCCTCCTCAGAGTAACAGGCTGAGACTGCTTTCAGAGACGCAAACGTGAACATCTTCATAATAAAGTGTCATTAGCATTAGCAATTAGCATTAGCAATTAGTCTGAAAATAGGTGCGTTTTCTGAGAGCCACCACCTAGTGGCCATTAGAGGAACAGTAGGTTAAGACATCTCACTTGTTTTAGCGTTTCACATGGTGGTTGCCATTTGCTAACCGCAGAGAAATGTGTCAATGTAACAAATCCTGCTTCTTGTCAATGAGGGTTATTGAAAAGTCAATATGTGTTTAACCTTTAGACTTACCATATCTTATCTCCGGTTATAAACTATAAATATTTGTCTTTCGAGGGACCCCTGGGAGACATTGGCCCAGCAGGGATACAGGGACCAAAAGGACCACGTGGTTTGTTGGTAAGATGAAGATTAATGGTAGTTTGGTAACTGTGCAGTTTTTCAGCCAACACCAGTGCACTGAACTCTCACAAACTGCATACTTCCCATGAAAAATAAACAGTAGCTTCATAAGATACTCCATCATATGTGTCGTCAAGTCACGAACATGCTTCTGCTTTCCAGGGTATGGAGGGAGCTTTGGGCCCCGTTGGCATCATTGGCCCCAGCGGTCATCCTGTATGTACCTCATATCTCATCCTATCTGCCAAGCTTTGTGTGACTTCTCTCTGCTTTTTTGGCAGTGATGGAGTGATCCTCTTTCTCTTTTCTCTCCATCAGGGACCCACGGGTGACAAAGGAAGTCGGGGGGAGACGGTGCGTGGTGATGTTTTGATGAATCATTTTGTCTGTACTTTGAGCACAGAATAGGATACTTAGTATGGAGACGGCACACCACTCGGCCTGCTTTGCCCTCAGCACTTTTCATTTCCTATTGTGCTCCACTGTTTGTTCTTTACACTCACAGTGACACTGAGCTGGAATTCCTGTCAGGGTGATGAATGTTAGCTGCATGCTCATCTCAAGCTTTTTAAAGAGTTTTTTTAAGAGTGCTCGTATAAAGGCATATTTCACAAAGCTCACTCCCAAAAATGCCAACATTCATGTATGAGTTTGCCGTGTGAAATTAGGACTTGCTGTGTGTAGAAATGCCGTTTCTGAGTGTAGACCTACAAAGAAGCAGTATCTATCGAATTGGCACGAAGACGGCATTACACTGGGCATGATAGAATAATAGCTGGTCTGCTCTCTAACTCTTTCTGTTATTGTGGGATTGTCCACTTGTGAATATTGATTACTTTTTCTTTTGTTTCTTACAGGGGTTGCAAGGGCCAAGGGTGAGTCATTATTCACCCCTGTAGCTAAATCATTATTATTTGCACAAGGCCGGTAGCCTGCTCAGTGCTAGACGAAATCAATTACCTACTTTATCGTCTTCCATAAAATCCAAGTTCTAAAATAATAATAAGAAGGCTAATGTGATGTTGCAATCTTTCAGGGATTTCGTGGCCCTCGTGGACCACCCGGACCACCAGTAAGTTTTTGATTTTGCGTTAATGTGAAAATTCTCCTTTTATATGTAATTCAGTCTCGACTTGCGCGTGTTAACACGTGCAAATGAAGAGAGTTAAGTTTGGTTAAAATGGGTTGAAAAAGAAGTACTCGGCTTTGGGTGCAACATCTATTCTGCTGGAAAATCATTTGAAGAGGAAAATCTAATTTGTGCATGAACACCCTAGTTAAACTGTGAGCTTATGATCTGTGTTATTTGGAGAATAATCACTGACTGGTTCCAGACCTATTTGTTATCCAGTGTGATCTGATTCAAAAAGATGTTAGCCAGCGGCTCCCCTTATCTGCAGTTGACATGCTTTATTCCCTCTCCGTTCACGCCTCATTTCCTGTGCATTCATAATTGTTTTTGTGCATATCTGCATATTGGATGGGAGTGGCAGAACCCACCACACACACAGTGGAGAATAAGATTTATAGAAGTAATTACAATATACACGGTACAATACATAGAGTGGCTGTTTCTACAACAGTGCAAACAAGATAAACAAGTATACATGGTGTATATACTGAAGGCTTTTCTCTTTGCTTTTCAGGGTCTGCCCAGTTCCTCACTCTCACTTGTAAGTGTTTCTCGTTAATGTCCATCATGTATAGAATGTCATAAAAAGCTGTAAAAAAATGTATGGTATTGAACGTCAAAATGAATGTCATGAAAATCATAGTATAGTGTTCCATGAAAAGGCATTAAAAAGTCACAGTATCTGACAAAAACTCATAGTATAGTAAGTCATAAACTGTCAAAGTAGAGTATGTCCTTAAGAGTCAAAGTATAGTCATAAAAGATTAATTGTATGTCATAAAAAAATATAAAATACTCACTGGTATTGTTAGTCATAAAAGTAATTGATAAGTTGAAGTATAGTATTTAATAAATAATTGAAGTACAGTATACAATACAAATGCCACATTCAATTCATAGTATGTCATAAAAGAATATTTCATGAAAAGTCACCTTCAAGGCATTGTTGTGGTTACCTGATGGCCTTGCCGTCTTCTTTGGCAGAGAAATGAGGCTCTTGGTGCCGCCTTTCAAGTCATCATCAACTCCCATGCTGCACTGAGGCCCGAGGTTAGTTCTGAGGAAAACTATGCTCATTGCAAGACATCACAGTTGACTGTTGGGGGTCCTAATGGGTATTATTCATTTGAATGAGTCCTTCAAAAAAAAAAAAGTTTTCTGATCTAATAACGGATAAAAACATTCATAGAAATTACAATTCAATCACGGCAACATTTATGTCCAAAGCAGAACTATCCGAGCATGGACCTGCTCATGTTGGACCAGGGCACAGAGATCTTCAAGACGTTGCAGCATCTCAGCACTCTGATCCAGAGTCTGAAGAACCCGCTGGGAACCCACGACAACCCCGCACGGATCTGCCGAGACCTCCAGAGCTGTGAACAGAGGATGTACGATGGTGAGGAGACGTACAGTATAAACTGCTCGGTCCTTTCTCTGCACATATCCGTTCTGTTCTTGTTGAATAAGAGCTGTTTTCCTCCTCCGCTGCTGCTCTTTAACAGGCACCTACTGGATCGACCCAAACCTCGGCTGTGCCGCCGACACTATTGAGGTGATGTGCAACTTCACTGCTGGTGGACAGACTTGCCTGAAACCTATCACAGTATCCAAGGTTTGGATCACTTCTATATTTGGCCCTTTGCTTTCGCCTAGACTATCAAAGTCACGCTCAGTTGGCAAGTAAACATCTAGGATATTAATGTTTTGGAGTTATTCTTCAGCCATAACAGTTTGTAATTAATCATCATAACGCACAAGACCAGACAGACTCAATGTCTGCATGAACTGTTAGGGACAATAATAGGGACAGACAATCATACACAATCTGTGATCCATATCTAACAAATTCTAATTAATTACACAATTGGAGTCTATTACCAACTAAAAACAAAAATTGTACTTTTATTACATAGACGCAAGAGTCCAGTTATTGTTTACATCCGGAATTTCTTCAGGAATTATGGCATTTATAAACAAGCCTATTTTCTAAATTAGGATTATTTGAGGAACACACATTCTTGCTTTACAGTTGGAGATGGGCGTGGGTCGTATCCAGATGAACTTCATCCACCTTTTGAGCACGGAGGCCGTGCAGCACATCACCATTCACTGCCTCAACACACCCGTGTGGGCAGCAGGACCCTCCCTGCAACCCTCATCCAGGGCTGTGAGCTTCAAGGCCTGGACAGGGGAGGAGATTCAGGCCGGCGACCTCCTCGAGCCGCTCATACCCCGGGACGACTGCTGGGTGAGCACTGCTACTTTTCTGGCATGGCTACAAAGTAGGACTTTATCCACCAAAAGACACTGTGTATATCCTGGATGTCTTACAAATGAATTAAAGGCATTTCTTTCCTCATGAAACATTTGTAAAGCAAATTCTTTAAAACATATTTAGAATTCAGCATTGCTTACGTTTAAAAATGTTGTACTGTTGAGAAACTATCCTTCTTCACATCCTGTGACCGAGCGCGACCTTCACTTTCAGATCAAAGATGGCCGCTGGCATCAGACCCACTTCATCTTCCAGACCCAGGACCCAAACTTACTCCCCATCGTGGATGTGTACAACCTAGCGACCAGAGAACGTGGCGCGAGCTTCCACCTCGAGGTTGGACCCGTGTGCTTCTTATAGGCCCCCCCGTGTAGGGGGCCGGGAAATACTCAAAGGAGGGACGGCGTGGAGGAAGGCGGACGGGGGAGACTAATGCTTCTGTGGTTTCCAGAGACAACAGACCACCATTTTCTCCCTGCGAAATATGCTTGGACTGCAGAAACAGGAGGGGGGGCACTGCAGAAAAGAGGCCCATTGAAAATGCAGAGATAAGACTTCTAGCACTAATCAGCCTATGGAAAACAACAATAAGCTTCTTTTTTTTTCAGAGACTCGTTTGTGTGATTCAACACCTGAATGCCCCTTTTTGGAAGGAAGTAATATGACCGTCTCACCCTATGTTGTATCATATTTTCTTCACGGGCTGTGACCCGATTTAGCAAAAAAAACGTTTTCTTTAGAGAGATCTGTACAGAAATATGGGACAGTTACATCTGCAAATGCAATAATTCCTATTTTAATGTCTAAGTATTATTTATACATGTATATGTACTGTATATTGTAATATAAAGTGCAATAGTTATTTTTCCACAGCCTTTAGGCATATGCATTATAAACATAACATCACTCATTCAGGTATGCAGTGTGCCTCAGACACACAGGCGCACTGTCTCCAGGTAAGTCTTCTTGAACTTCTAATAACTGTCCGGTGCCGAGAGACCCCCGCGTTCATACAGATGTCCTCACGCCATCAACTGCTGTGCGGCGCTCTCCGTGTCGAAAAATGCGTGGAAGCTCTCCCCCAGTGTGTCAAGATGCTACCTCGTACTGCACCGCTCATCTCGCAGCAAACAAAGACGTTACCTGATATAGATCTGGGATGACATGGAGGAGACACCTGGTGCTACAACCGTTGACACTCGTATGATAAACTCTCTACGTCTGTGCTTTACCAAAAAAAAAAAAAAAAAAAGGGAAGATTGTAAAATATACACGCAGGTCAAATTGGTTAAATTATATTTTCAAGGTATTATTTTCACGTTTTCAATATTCTTTGTACTGTCTGACACTATAAGTTAAGTTTTTGTATCTGTCAAAATGTCTATAATTATGCAACCGTTACGATCTACAGTGGATTCTATTTAAATTTTATTTAAATTCTGGTTAGCTCTCCAGTTCAAAACCTCAATGTTATGTTTTATGAGTCATTTAGGGCCTTATGGATTCTACAGTCTGTTTTTTCCCCAATTAATCTGTCCTAGACAATCAACTGTATTTTAGGACATTACCATCTGTATTATTTACTGTTTAAGCATTTGTCACTCAAAGGTGCAGCAATGGCAATTGGTCCCGTCAATTTATAAACTCAGAGGATTTCTTACAATACACAACACAACCGAGCTAACGGTGTTTAATCTGTGCGGACATTTCATGCTGCGTGAATGAAGTCTAATGACTCAACAGGTAATTCAATAAAAGTCTGAAACCTTTGTTGATAAGCAGCTTTCATTTCTTTTCATTAAAAGGAAAACTTATTATCAAAGTGAGCAAATAACATGCATTTAAGCTGCCAGTTTAAATGTGTTTTTGCTTGCTGATATTCATTTCACACATCTGGAACTGTCAAATCCTGACAGCTAGCGTTGTAAACGTGGAGAAAAATTGTGTCCTTGAAGTAATGCCTTTCTTTTTTTTTTTTTTAATGACAACTCACCGATCAGTTTAATGGCAACTTAAAAAAAACGAACACACAGGCAGACTTGGAGGTTGAAAGAACTATATTAGCAGACTGCTGTATCCTAACATACACCATCTTATCTTGGGCACATGGCATGGCGGCCCCCATCAACGGGGAGGTTCACTCCAGTAATGAAGCTGGCGGCATCGGAGGCCAGGAAGGCGATGCCGTGGGCCACTTCTTCCACCTCCCCTGGTCGACCCAGGGCATGGGTCTGCTTGCACTTTGCAAGAAACTGGATGGGTGAAAAAAAAGATTGACAGACACCGAGTGTTTGTTATTTGTCTCGTGTGCTATCAGATGCTAGGAGATGACAACCTCTGAAGAAATACATCTGTTTTAGTGGCAACACATTATGCGTTACCTGGGCATACTGGTCCTCATCTAGTCCTGCTCTCTTGTGGACCTCTGTGATGATCACACCAGGGCTGAAGAGATGCAGCAGGGACACAAAATATGGTGCATCAATGGAATTAATTTCCAACAGACACAACTGATATCAATGCTTTATCAATCAGAAATGCATGGGATATGTGTTAGCTAATTGTATACATCCAAAATATGAAGGTCAATTACTGAACACAATAAAAACACATGGATTTTTCATTTTTTATTAAAACCCTCACCAGACGGAGTTCACTCTGACTTCCTTTGACGCCAGCTCTGAAATGAAAGAGTCATGTTATTTACTGTGAACTTTGTACAATGCTTAACATAATACATAGTATAAAGGAGAAAAATAGCTCACTCACCAAGTGCTGTACAACGTGTGAACTGATCAATGGCGGACTTGGACATGCAATAGGCCAGCACACCAGGGAACTACAGAGAGAAAGCACTACAAGTAACAAATACATGTAGTGGGTGTGGTCGTGAATAGGTGGCCCGCTGTAATACCCACTGATCTCTGTCCGTTGACACTGGATACGTTGACAATGGAGCCTTTGGTCTTGATCAGGTGGGGCACACACAGCTGAGTCAGGTGGTATACGGTTCTGGAGAATGAAACAAACGTTAGGGGACATTCTAACTAAAATGATCAATAATATATACGTGAACACTACATATCAAGTGTGGGAGTAATCACTAGTTGTCTTGTGTCCTTGCGGGCCCTTTTGAAATACATCCATATATCACTTCAGCCAACTTCCATTTGAACTTGAGAGTCATCCGCCATATCCCAGCTACTATACAACCTGTACTACTGTAGGTTTAGCACTAATATATCTTCATGATGCTCTGCATTATCCTACCTGACATTGATGTTCATGATCCTGTCGTACTGAGCCATGTCTGTTGTCTCTATGCTGCCCATGGCCAGGATACCAGCGCTGTTGACGAGGACATCCAGTCTGCCGAAGTGAGCGATAGTTTGCTCCACCGTCTTCTTCACCGTCTCCTCATCAGTGAGGTCTCCAGGAACCAGCAACGGCTAATAAAACACAGACGTGTTAGGAATTTAAAGGCGTTTTTTTTTTAAGTTTCAAAATCATAGTCACACAATACTGAACAAATCACTTTGTTAAAGGCAGTAATGTTTGGATGATAAAGTAAGATTGTTTGCATGTTGTTTTTAATGTGGCAGCATGTATGCTCCAGTGTCAGAAATGGTCAATTTATATTGTCTACACACATTTAACAGATGTGGATGTGCTCATCCAACAATGCATTGCGGCTCAATATATTGATAGCAGACTTTTTAACGCCACATTTTGACGACTGATTGTACGTTTGCGTTTTTACACAAGCGGACCACCAAACTCCATTCATAAAAACATTAAAGTGTAGAATCTTGATCCTCTCTCTCTTCTCTTGGTCCACAAAAGACTGCATTGAACGGTGTCGGCATGTTTGTACTATATTTCATCCCAAGTCAGATAACGTTGGTGCACAGCTCAGTGGGAGAGTCGGCTACCTCGGCTGCTCCACAGTCCGTGCACTGTTTGGCTATTTTCTTTAGATTGTCCACGTCGCGTCCGTTCAGAGCCAACAGCGCTCCGAGTTTGGCGAACAGGACGCTCGTGCCTGCACCGATGCCCGAGCTGGCACCCGTTATGAGGGTCACTTTATCCCGCAGGGAAGACACCTGGAAGACACAAACATGTCCATCAGGTGTCCACGCAGGTACCGAACCTCACGATGAACAGAAGTTAAGTTTGTATAAAGCTATAATGAAGTAGTCAAAGTAGACTTACTTTAAATGCATTGTCTGAGGCCATTTCTGCGGGGTTTTAATGTAGTTTGTATGAACTTGCTACGGACAGAGAAACACACTTCGTCCACTAGTGATGACGTAGAAGGTGCTCATCGGTTTGACAGCGCTGCTTCAGTTTTAGACTTCCAACCTTTAACCCTGAAGCGTCAAGTCTTTCGAAGTGGTGACATTTAACAACAGTCATTTTTGCACACAGATGTATTATTTACAAACGTTTTATTTAGTACAAAACATTGACGGCTTATTTATATTGCCTATCAAGAATAAAAAAGGATCAGACTGTGTGTGTAGCAGTGGTGTACAAAGTCAGGGGCGTGTTTTCTTTTTGTACTAAACTGTGAATTTATGAAGATAAACAGAAAAAGGTTAGCCTTTAATTGCAATGCAAATAATTTCATAAAATAACAATAAGCATACCAAGTTACAACATTTGAAAGAGCATACACATGAATTTTGCTTCAGGATGGACAGCAATTTAAGTGTTGACGTATTCAAACCACTAAGTAAGTTTCACTCAGAATTTAAATGACGTTTACAACAAAAATATTACAAAATGCTGGTACAAAAATGTGATTTTGTTAGGACAGCTCAGCATTATATAATTTCAGAGTCTGTGTCATGATGATGTCTGGGAGCTTTCTATCTAATTTCTAGCCTCTAACAAGTTATCTATTTTAACCTTGGCAGGGTACTTTACACTGGACCAATAGGCTTATTGGAAAAAAGAACAATTTGCATATTTGAAGAGAAAACTGTCTATGCAGCAAAAGGATTGGCATGAATGGTCACATCCTTTATCCGGGTTTCCGTCAGCGGTCGGAACGTCTTCTCATTGACGGGAAGTTTCTCCAGTTCATCCAGTGCTTCCAGGCCATCGATGATCCTACGCGTGGAAGAGCGAAAGATGTCAGCTGCTTCAGTAAAATACATTCTAAACAATATAACTTTCAGGCACACCAAGCGGCTGTCTGCAGAGCCGAAAGAAATGTCCAACAATCATTATTTCCATCTCACGTAACACACATTTATCTGGATAAAAGGATGCGTACTTTCCAAACACCGTGTACTTCATGTCCAGATGGGGCTGTTTGGCATATGTGAAGAAAAACTGGGAGCCATTTGTGTTGGGGCCATTGTTTGCCATTGAGACCACTCCTCTTACATTATGCTGAAATAAAAGAAAGCCAAAGAACACAAAAGTTACAATGCTGAAGAGTGATGAACCCCGATGAAATATTAGGCCAACATGCTAGAACTAGTAGGTACTCACTTTTAGGTGCTCACTGAACTCATCTTCATATTTGCGGCCCCATATACTTGTTCCTCCTTTGCCTGTACCTGATTGGTTTAATCAAAATACGGGGAATGACTAACAAGAAGTGACGATGAGAATTCTGCCATTTCAGTGTCGATGTGCAGCAGATGCAACAACAATCCCATACCTGTAGGATCTCCAGTTTGAACCATGAAACCTTTAATATTGCGGTGGAAGACACAGCCAGTGTAGAAGCCACTGGCACACAAAGCAAGGAAGTTCTGTAAATAGTGAAATATATGCGTTAGGATAGTCCAAGTTAAATCCTTTAAAAACAAGGAATATTAAAGAAACTGCAGTGATGAAATGTATCCAAGTACTTTATTGAAGTATTGTACTTAATTACAATTTGAGGTACTTGTACAAGAGTATTTCCATTTTTATTCTTTGTACTACTTAATCTATTACATTGTGGGGGTAAATATTGTACATTTCACTCAGCTACATTTATTTTGATAGCTTTAGTTAATTGTTATTTTGCAGAGGCAGATTACAAAATATATGCAAGTAATAAACTATGATGCAATTGTATGGATAAGACCACCCTGCAGTACATAAAGTAGATAAAAGAATCCCCCAGCTGAAAATACATTATTCTGAAATGGGCCATTTTGCATTATTACTTTTTGATCCCAATACTTGAATGCATTAATCTTTACTTGTAGCATAATATTAACACACGGTTGCATTGATACTTTTACTTTAGTAAAATTACTTCCTTCCACCACTGAGAGACTGTATATTCTGTAATAATATAACAACTTTAATGCAACTTTCAGCCAAAGCTTGCAGCGTGTGACGTAGCGTTAACTGTAGCCAAAGTTAGTTCACTTACCTCACATGTTCTCGGTGCGCGCTCACAAAACAATTCGATTTTAATTTCTCCTAGATCTGTTTGAAGGGTAACAGCCTGTAACATTAGGAAAAGAAGAAGAATCATTAACCCAAAACGTTAACTTTTAGGAGGCACAGGAATCGCCATTCATTACCGTTTGCTAGCTAGCTTAGCACGTTAGCCTGACTGTAACAAAATAAGCACGTTCTCCTTACAAAGGGACGTTTCTCGCCTGGCTCCTAACAAAGGAATAGGCCTTAAAACACCGTATTAGTTGACATTTACTTAAACGGTTCTGTTGTTTTTAAGATAACAGATATCTGCTGAAAATGTCCACAATCAAATTTACCATTTCAAATGTTGCGTCTTTGAACAAGTGTGTCGGAAAAACATGTCCGTGTCGGTGCAGTGGCCAGCAAAGAATGGTTCCGCAGGTAATTTACGATCTTCTAAAAAAAACAAAACGAAATCATAGTGACATATTTACCTCTGCACAGAGCTGTTGAAGCTGAATGTAAACAGCCAGAACCACACAGTCTCTGCAGAGGTTTAACACTTGTGATGCTGTTCAGACATGGTCAAATGAACATGCTATGTGGCCCCTGGACAGAAATTCTGGGGTTAGCCCCCCAATTTTCCCATTCTGTGAAATGTTTACTATTTTTCTATGGTTTCTCTGCTTAGGTATTAGACCTACCAGATTAGTTACGGGTTACATGCAACACACAGGCACACAACTGGGATAATGATTGTATTAGATTTTGATAAAGGGACCTTGTTAAAGACAGGAACTCAACATAAAGTAGTCGAGCAGGATGCACCTTGAAGCCTCATGTCAGCTGATTTTGTGCTTTGGTGCATAATCCCAAAGACAGGGCTGGGCAGTTGACAGATTATCTATCCGACACCAAAATACAACAGAACACAGTCATTCACAAAATTCAAATTTCAACAAGACAAATTAGGTCAACCAAGTTTATTTTACCTCTAGTGGATCGTGTGCAGGAAAAGATGGGACAGATATTTAAACAGAATACTCTGTGACATAATTCATTTTAATACAGACACGCAGAAGATTTCCTTATTAATGCCAAATTTGACAAACCAACAATGCATGAAGCCAAATGGGAAACATTGAAAATAAGGATTTTGTACCCAAAAATGATTCAAAGAGAAAGAACAAAGATGGACATCACAGGATGAGAAAGTCTCATCATGCCAACATACACACAGATAACACTCTCACACTTGCATTCATCTGTGCTAATCCTGATGAAGACATAATAATTCTGAAACACAGCTCCATTTGTACATTGTCATTGAGGAAAACGCAGAATCAATGTTAAACCAAGTAGTTTCTTTAAACACATTTACTTTTAAACCAGCAGTCCATATTAAATACACCAAACTAGAACTAATGTATAGAAATGCATATAAAACTAACTGTATAATACAATTGTTTAAATTAATAAAAAAAAAAAAAAGGCAATCAACTCAAACAAGGAGTGAGTACTAGCTGGTTTCCTGAGTAATTGAGTTATACTGTAATAATACCAAGTGTTGTAAAAATAAAAAATAAAATCATAATTATAAAAAAAAGGGCAAACAGAACAAAAAGATTGACAACTATAAACGCAAACACTAATCTACCTCATACCCTTTTACTAGCCGCCTACACCATGCATGTTTACCGTACTGACCGTTTACTCGCAGTGCATGTGAAACACGTTACATTTGACAAAAGGTTCTCTGCCGTCAGTCTTATTGAGAATAGCTGATTGTCGTAATCTGTGGTGTATTGCTGAGGTGTTCTGGAAGTTATTTAACACGCTCCACTTGGGATTTACAGGTAAATAATTTGTCTTTCTAGGAGTAGTTCTGAAACAGAAACAAACCTAAATACTTATTAAATAACTGATATCGAATTTAATCTCACGGCTGGCAGTCATTCAGTCAAACCTTCTCATACTGAATACATACAAAACATTTGTTATAATCATGAAATTGTATTATTATTTGCCTTTACCTAAATGCAACTTGTGGGACAGGTGCAAAAGCATTCTCTCAACTTCAACTTCTCACCATCACCGTAGTAAAGTTAATGCGACCAAAAGAATGCCCGTGCACACGTGAAAACTACATCAAACCTTTACATAGTGGAAATAAAGGCAATATTGCACAATATAGCATAGTTAATAAACATGTTACTGAAATAAATGTACACGTCTTAAACTGTTCCTACGCTTTTCAACCTAGTCACTGTACTATTGCTTCCAAGTGTTCTTTGCAGTTAGGTTTATTAAAACATAAACTGATGACTTTGTTCTCTGGGTAAACACAAGAACGCCTGTTAGGAGTTGTGCTGTGTCAGAGCTGTGCATTGATCTAGAATTATGTATTTTTAGCATGGTGCTGCTTACTGTGGCAAAACACAAGTGCAGAAAAGTCACTCTCAGGCAAACAGTTTCACACTTTTCTCTACAAATGAACACACATTGAAACCAGAGAAATAAATGACAATTAGATGACCGAACGTGGAAAAAGTACGGAGGGCCATTTTACGACAAATAAATATCTCCAACAATTATGGGTAAAAAGAGAAACTAAGATATTTACACTGCCGTGTGCATGAACCCAGGACCTGCTTGCTGTGTTATAAAACAATATATATGACTTTTGTCATTTTGACTTTGTGATTAAAAAAAAAAGAAAAGAAAAGAGGAATGTGTGACACAGAAAAAACAAACAAACCTTGACACAATAAACGTCAACCAACATTTTCCAAAAATCTAACCCCAACTTCTACATCACTTTGACAAATAAAGAGTGGAAAATGTACTGGATAAGTAAAAATCAGAATGCTAATGCCCTTCTGACTCCATGGCAGGAGAGATAGAGTTAGCAGTCACTGTGACGAGGTGAGGCAACAGAAAACAATGTCATTAATCACTGTTGAGACACCATATCGATCTTTTATTGTCCCTCGTTGGTTACTGGTGTCAGGTATGCGAGGAGTCCACAGGAAGTTATGAATGAAACATTCAAAGCAAAACATAAAAACAAACAACCCGGCCCTGTTGCTCCCATTATCAGCTGGGCGTGGGTAGTGCAGCTTTAGAGACAAGTATCTGCATCCAAACACAGTGAAGAAAACAACCATTTGTTTACAACTCCACAACAAAAGTAACAGAAATGATACAGAACACAGGAGTGAATCAAAGTTAAGGCAACCGATCTGACAGCCATGGCTCTTTAAAAAAAAAAATAAAGAATCTCTCTTTGCCGATGAGAAAAGAATTTGTAGGAATTACAATTTGCCCGTATACATTAAGTGGAATGTAGCTACTTTTTCACGACGATGAAGCTTCAGAAATGTTGGACTTTATTGCATTGTTCTTTCTCTTAGAAAAAACATATCCACATTGACCTCACCTTAATGACTCCAATACAGGAAGTGGAATAGATTACGATTAAAGATGGCCGTCATCTCATGAGCATCTACACTGAACATTGCACCATATTTTGACTAATGCAGTTCAGCATGACTTAAACAGAAACATTACTAACAAGCTGAGGCCAGGTGAGAATAAAGCAATGTAGTGTTTCAGGTAAGCGTTTGTTTCAAACATATCACCGACGATCCATTTCAATGTCACTATTGTGTTATCCCGTATGAACTTCAATTCAATGCTTTTGATGCCGACGAGACTCATCTCATCCAAAACCTCATTTGATTCGTGCAACTCATTACATACAAACAATGTGAACGCAGCATGACCATGACACTGATGTTGCTAAATTCCCACTGAATAGTGTACTGGCAGTAATGGTTGGGTATCTGCTTGCTGATAACATGCTCCACTAACTTCATTGTATGGGGGGGAATATTGTGGAATAATAGTCCAGCGGGTAGCATTCAGTAGAATGATTGCTTCTCCCAGCACTCAGTCAAACACACTACACATCGTTCCCCAGGAAGAAGCCATCAACCCTCCACTCTCTAGTCCAACACCACGTTGTACCGCTACCGAGACTCAGAACAACCAATGAGAACTCATCAGTCTCCTCTCACCCTCTCAAACACACGGATCGCAGATTACATTACCTTTCTTGACATGACTCATAGTTTGATTTGTGGTTTTTATGTCATATGTTCATCATTTTCAGATTAATTTCAAAATAAGCACAAATGAGGTATTTGAGGGCCCAAAAAACAAGAGTTATAAAAGGCATGCACTACAATTATTCTGACTAAAACTTATAGGGTTGCTAACTTGACTGCGTGTGATTGGCATCATAATCATAATAATAAAACATATCAATATCATATTTTGTGATCTTATCAGATGACTCGTCAATTAATGTGAGTGAGCATTTGCATCATTATTATTATTATTATTATAAAAAACAAGAGTTACAGCCTGTAGGCCGTCCTGATTTATGATTAATCACGTTGCAGGTTATGAGGCAGAGGTCTTAGTGATCAGCTTGCTATCTCATTTGTAAAACTAACAATACTGGACAAATTATTTCAATAATGTATTCCATCTTGATTAGACAAGAAAGTGTGTACAGCTACCGAGACGCAGAACATGAAACCCCCGCGCGGCTGATCACAATGGCACTGCTACATTATTGCTAAAAAGAAAAAGCATCATTACTGGGTTGTACTGGAAAGGCCTGAGGAGTTGTTTGCAAAAGAAGGGACAACCGACTGCACAGTTATGAATTAAGAGACCGACCATAAGCTTTCAGTAATTTGATTGTGCCCAACTGGCACTGGTTCTCGATACCCAACCTTACTGGCAGTACACTGCAGCGGGACTACCGCCCGCTTCAACAAGCCCCGTGGGAGAGTAGAGGACGTTCCTCCTGTGCCAGGGCCCTGTTGGTCAGCATCTGTTTTTACTCGGGGCCACAGACCTCTTCAAGGCTGTTCCTTGTCCGTTTTCCACAACTGGTCCTTGACCTCTGAGGGCAGGGTGTTGAAGAGGTCCTCCTCCACCACGAGACCGGTCCTCTTTAGCTGTCGGCACTCGCCCAGCTCCACGGGCAGACACTCCAGACGGTTCCCTCTCAGCTCTAGCTGTGTAAGCCCGGTCAGCTCTCCAAACCGCGATGGCAGAGACTGCAGGCAGTTGTTGCCCAAGTTCAAAGTGCGGAGCTTCTTGCACTGGAACAGCTCGTTGGGCAGAGTCTCAATCTATGTTTAGAGATGGGGAGGGTGTTAGATGATGGGAGAGAAACACAGCGGTGTTAGAATTTGTAACTTCAATTGTTGCAAACAAACCACGAAGGACTTTAAAACCAGTGTATATTCAAAAAAAAGATCAAAATGACGGAAAACATAACCCAAGTACTCACCCTGTTGGCTGTAACTGCCAGGTACTGAAGATTCTGGAGGAAGCCAATGTCTGTAGGTATACAGGTCAGGTTGTTATGGCTCAGATCCAGGAAGCGCAGCTTGCGGCAATAGAACAACTGGCCGGGCATCTTCTCGATCTTGTTTCTGTTCAGGTACAGTTTCTCCAGGTTGGTCAGTGTGCCAATCTGGATGGGAATATAGGCGATCTGGTTGTACCAGAGCTTAAGGCAGACCAGCCGATGAAGGTGCTGGAAGCTGATGATCTCCTCGATTGTCTTCAGGTTGTTGTCCTTCAGGTCGATCTCCTGCAAGTTGTGCAAGCTGAAGATGGAGTGCGGTATGCGTTCTAGATCACAGCGAATGAGCTCCAGCTCAGTCAGGTTCACCATCTTCTTCAGGCTGTTGAGCACCATCAGCTTGGTGCCTTCGTTATTGACGGAGAGCTTCTGGAGGTGCATGCCCACATCGGTCACCACCTGAGGTAGCTTGGTGAGATTGCTCTTCAGACGAAGAACTTTGAGCCTCTTGAGCTCCCGGAGCCCATCGATGACAATGTAGCGGTTGTTCTCCGCACTAAGGTTCCCGGTCAGATGAAGCTCACTCAGATTCTTCAGACTGTAGATCCATAAGGGAATCTCTTTGATGTCCGTGAACTTGATGTGCAGAGACTTCAGGTTCTCGCGCAAAAAAGCCAACGCGGGAGCTTCGATTTTGGCCGGCGTGTGGTAAAGCCACATCTCTCGCAGGTTGACCAGCTGGGCGATGATCGGCGGGATGGTGATATCCGGAATGAGCTCCAGTTTCAGAACCTCCAGCTCCATCAGGTCAAATACTGTGTCCGGAATGCCACTCAGCATGAAAAGGTGCAACTCCAACTTCTCCTGAGAGTTCTTGGTAATCCTCTGCCGGAGCTTGTCCAGTGTCCACTCATTGTTGAGGTTGAGCTGCCTCAGCTTATTTTCGCTGACCTCCGAGAGGAACACGGCGAAGCGTTTGGAGTACAGAGGGTCATACTGATCTATCATGTGCATCATGAACGCAAAGTCATTCTTCACGTCGGGGATGTCACTGTAGCTGCTCTCCTCCCGTATCGACTCGAAGGAGTACTTCTTTAGAGAGCGCCGAAGCATCCAGCAAAGCGTGTACATGCAGATCAAACCATACACCATTACTAAGCTAATGTAGAAACAGGCTAAGATTTTAAAAAGGGTAGCCAGCGGGTGAGCACAGCGGTACACGCTGTAACCCGTCAGGCTCTCTATATTCACCGAACAGTCGACGCTGAATTTAATATCGTGCACGTAATACCCTGTGTAGCAGATTATGAAAATAAACTTGATGACTTTGATAATAGTCTGACGGATGTACAGCCTGTACACAATGTCTCCTTCTTCAACATGTATGCGGAACTTCTTGACTTTTTCAAACAGGGCTTTGGCCTGCTCCCCCTCTTTCTTGTCCAAAACCCCCGTTTCTGTTCTATCTACGATGCCCTGCTCGAAGCGCGTCTTTGTCCTTTGGAGCATTGGAACACTCGCTTCAACATCCTCACTGATAACGGACGCCTTGTGGTCCATTGAGCCGTTCATCTTCATTGGTTTCGGGTCGCTCTCTTCAACCACTGTCTCCGACAGTGCCCTAGTTGTCCACGGGGAGTCGAAGCATTTCAGCAGGATGGATACAAAGTGCTCTAGTTTGGAACTTGTCCGTGGGAACTTAAACCAGAAGTTGCTGCAGGCTAGGAAAATGAGGGTGTGAAGTAATACTAGGTAAGGAAAATACTTGGCAAACCAGTGCAATCTATTCTCATAGCACACAGCATCCACGTAGTTGTACTGGTGGCGGTCCAGATCATACTGGATCCCTTTGGGCTCCGCGAACAACGACGCGCCGAGGGTGGAATTGAAGTTCTTCTGGCAGGTGTCGTTGACCACCCATTTGCAGGGCAGGCAGATCATCTTGTCCTGAGTGACCTGCAGTGTGCCCCCAAACACAGAGATCATAAGCATAACGATGGAGATGTAGTCGGTGAACACGTCCCACCATGGTTTCAGGATGCGGTACGCCGGCTGTGTGTCCACAAAGTACCGCAGCTCAGTGATGGGGATCATGGTTTATCTGTGGGGAACAAACAGAGAGGACGACATGTTGATAACGGAGCACAGTGACATGCTGAATTATAGAGCCTTGTTAAACATCAACACGCTACAGATATTCTTCAAAATGAAAAAGACAAATTCTTCTTCAAATGCCTGAACAGCCTTCACCTGAACCACAATACGAAACCCAAAAATCAATACTACACTGCTAACAAAAAAGGTCACCAGAAAGTTTCAGTGGATAATTGCTGCCAGGAGTAATGAAATAGAGATTCACGCTTGCTGTGACAAAGAATTGCCTGATTGACTTTACTGTGTTATTGACTGAACTATTGTTACACAGACACGGTTAATCTTGTTTCCGAAAAGGGGGTGCCCTACTGGACATGGCATTTTAAATGTTGTGGCCAAATTGATAAAATATAAGTTGATTTGATTTGATCCGTTCCGGACTTATTAAATGAGTTGTCTACATGAAGAAAAATAACAACTATCACACTGGCAGAGTGTATGCAAGCCATGCATAATATAAATCAGTAAAAAAAACAAAAAACATTACAATCCTTTCAGATTGGCTTAATCAAGAAAAACCTCTGTGTCTGATTTTAACAGGGAGGGCACCCTAATTAGCAGGGATGCAGAGAGCCCACCTGTTCTTGTTTGATGCTGATTACGACACGTAAACTAAGTTATTCAAACTGTGTAAAGTACTCCGATACTTGGTGTTTATTTAATTAGGAAAAGCTGAAATAAGCCTGTGACATTATTAAAAGACAATACGCACCCCAGCCACAACCTGTTCACCCTGCTGCCATCTGGGAAGAGATTCAAGTTTCGGCTGCCGAACCACCACACTTTAAAACCTGTTCTTTCCTCTGGCTGTGAGACTCCTGAATTCACCCTCCACCCTCCATACATAATATTGTTTTTTAGTTTTTTTTCCTATGTAGCAAATTGGAACTACAATCTAAATTTCATTGTACAACCCTGTCGTACAATGACAAATAAAAACCTTATAACCTTATATTGTATAGATGAACTACTACTAACTATGACTAGAGGTTGGCATAATAATCATATTTCCATGTGGTTATTTTATCTTTTAATCAATTTATGCTCCAGAAAATATAACCGAAACTGCTCAAAACACACTTGGAAATGGTTCTACTTACAAATCCGAAACGTGAGGCGCAATAACTCCATACATAAGCAGTGAAGAGCGAACCAGGACTACTGCTTTGCTGCTGCTGCACATCAGAGCAAGATAAAGCAAATCAACCTTCCAGCCCTGTGTGAGTGTGACACACCCAGCGTGTCAACTTGAGAAGTCACTCTTCTGAAAGATGATGTTCCGTTTTGGCTCGTTTAACCCAAACAACATGACCGCCAGAGGAGCCACCTTGCCCTCTATTCTTAGCCGTTTCCGTTAATAATACCCAGAGTATTGTCTGCGGGGGCCTTGAGAAGCACCTCCCTCGACCTTCAGGACAAGATCCTGTTTACCTTGTAGAAACTGCTGTCTCCAACTAGTGTCTCTCTGGAATACTCCACCGTGACCTTTTGCACTCCTGTCAACCCCCAAAACACACACACACACACACACACACACACACACACACACCTACAAATACACAACATGGATCGGGATTTGGCATTAATCAGAGCTTGTCCTTTGTTAGGAAACTGTAAAGACGAGGACTGAAGACGCCAAGTCTGATCCTTGACCAAATGAGCATATTTACACTGGCCCCAGATCAGAGAAACTTCTGCAGACATAACTATTCAAGGGATGTGGCCTGGTAAGAGCAGATGATGATGCAGCAGAACAACAACAAGCACACTCAGTAAATGAAGTACTCACCGGTTTGGAGGAGTTATCTGGGTTCCAGTGCTTGATGAAGACCCTGGTGGACAAGCCACTCTGTGTGTAACCATAACTCTTCATCGACCATTGCCTTTGTCATCGCCATAGGGTTGAACAGAAGACATGAACAAGAAAAAAGGGGCGATGTTAATGAGGTTCCAGCTCAGCGTTAAAGCCTGCATGCATATACCAGCTAACAGATCCAAGTTATGTTTAAACACTAATATCTGTACGATAACAGGTCTGTGGCTTTACGGGCTCTTCATAACGATGGTGTAACATATCGTGGCAGTCATGGCCGTGTTGTCAGATAACGTTACATAAAACGTTAGGCTACCAGCTGGCTAATGTAGATGGACTTTAGAGCCGGTTACGTTAGCATGTGATGTCTTTGTTATCTAGCTAGGTCAGTTAGCTGAGCAAGCACTTCTTAACAGAAAGTTAAAGCCGCGTGTTTAATTTCCATAAATGGCATTAAATGATGCGAAAGACTATCTTTGGGGGAAGTACTCTGGTATCTGACAACAAGCTAATTATCAGCAGTGACCACAAACAAATACAATTGTTGCTGTTAAAACACATTAGCAAACTAAGCTAGGCTGCTGTTAGCTAGTGAGCTAACCCAGCAGCATGCTGACCATTGGAAGTTTACATCCTCTCAAAACGCTGTGGTTGATATGACAGTGATACATTTCTAACATGTATTAAAGACACTATGGTGTTCAACTTACTACGTTTGATGTGATGCAATCAAATCCAACGCTACTTTAATATAAATAGTTTGCTAAAGAAGTGCGTTGGCTGTTGCTAGCAGCTCCGCTTGCTAGCTGTTGTTTTTTCCCAGCACATCGGAGACTGTTACACCGCTGCACCGCCATGACGAGGGGTGGCAGTGTGGTGCTGTGAACACGCGCAGAAGAAGAACGCACTTCCTCCCTTATTCTGGAAGAGAGAAATTTCACGTTTTGACAGCAAGGACAATATCTTGTGTTTGTATTGGGACTGCATTGCAGCCCCAAGTAGTGTATTTGAATTTTTAGAAAATGTTGTCACTGAACACTTTGCGGATTTTGTGCACATCCCGGGCTTTACTGCACCACAGCTGGCTTATGACGAAGCGACAGTCTGTTTATAAAACTCTTACATGTGCAGCACATTTCATGTCCACCAGCTTCCCCAAGAAGGACACATGGCACAGCAACATGGACCTCAACGCACTGGGAAAAGAAAAAAAGCGTATTTACTCTACTTATCCAGCCAGTTCAATCAGGAATTACTGCACAGGTCAAGTCAAACTGAACTGCTGGAATTGCAAACAGCCTCTTGATACAGCTCCTGCATTCTTCTGTATGTCATGTCAAGTCATTCAGCCTCCGGAAGAAGATGCATCCTACTTTACAATTATGGATTGGTAAGTTTCATGTCCTATTTATAATTTCTCACTGTCATCTATCTATTACTGTTTTATTCATCAAGTCAGTCTGTGAGCAACAACATCTCATGTCACCATGTGTTGCCTCTTTGCAGTGACTTCACATTCACACTGGACACACAAAAGCTGCAGAAAAGATACTTGCAGCTCCAGCGGTCGCTACATCCAGACAACTTCAGCCAGAAATCTGTGGTAGGCAGGGGGATGTGAGGGGAACCTGACTATAGATCAGTTCAGTAACATGGGTTCATGAGGCAGCTGAGGCTGCCCTATCTTTTTGTACAAGTGTGACACTGGAATTTGGGTTTTGACACTTTGTCCCTATTAGGCCACATGACATTGATATTTTTGTGATTTGGTCTGGGAAAAGTTGAAGATGTGCTTCTTAAAGGACATTGACAAATTTAGGCCATCGTAAGGCAGTGTTCCCTATATTTTGCTACCAGGAATTTAAGTTCAAGGAATCAAAAAAATGAAACCACTGAGAAGATGAAAGCATTGCTTTAAGACAGAAAGGAGGACAACTTGCAAATAAATATAGTAGAAATACCAGGTTGGTACCTGGTTTACCAAAACTCTCAGAAAGAGAACAAGTAAAAGAATAGAATAGAAAGTACTTTATTGTCTACTTTTTGCATGCAAAAAGGAAAACATTTGGCTTAAGTTTGCATTTGCAAGATCTGGTATTAACAAAGGTATATTCAAATACATCATATCTCATCCAGACACATTTACAAAAAACGCAACACAGAATAGAAGTTATGAATATGTTATTATACTAATAGGAGCACCAGATGATGGGGACTGAATCAAGGTTAAATAAATAGATTAAAAAATGCTTTGTGCTGAGGTAGCAAGCTGGCTTCAATAAGTGGCTGTCCTTACTGATTAAGATGTTTCATGGCAACAGCGAACAAAACTATTTCCTTGCGATGTTTTCCTTTGCACAGGGGACTCTGTTGGCCTGAAGGCAGGGATTTCTCCAGCATCACTTTTTAATTAAAAAAACAATCTATTTTGTGTCACTGCATCCGAGGGAACGTTAGCTAGCTAACAGTGACAAAACACAGTGTGATGTGTCATGTTTTTTATTGATGTGAATTCTTAAGCACAGTTAGATATACTGTATATATATATATATATATATATATATAAATAACTCTCTTTATAAATGACCAAATTCAAGGATGACATCCATTTCAATGATAAAGAATAAAGTATGATTAAAGATATAATTACTTTTAAAAACACTAGAAATCATACAAGTAAAGTAAACGTTAAGTAAGAGAAAGTTCGTCGAAAGAAGTAAATTGTCTGACATATGTGGACGCCTCTCTATTCTTCATATATTTCATAACTCCTGCATGTGGTATTATTAGCTTAATTCCTTCAACGGTTTTTAGCATATTTGGTCAGAGGAGGGAAAAAATGTCACCCCAAAAAAAACGACATAAATAAAATCAAAAAAAAATCATATCTATTGCCTCCATGTCTACTAACAGCTTTCGTAACAGCGCTAACAGTGCTGAGAGAGCTAACAGTGCTTACCTGGTGGAGAACCGGAGGGTGGGCCCTATGCTTTCACAATGAAGCCGTTGGTCAGGACAGTACCGTTACGCTGTATGAGCGTAGTGCAGAGTGGCGGTGGGGCACGCTCACATGCACAAACATGCATTAAAGGCATGTGCGGCCAGCCCGGCTTTTTAAACACAGCACAGAGAAGCTCAGATTACAACACACACACACACACACACACACACACACACACACAGAGAGCGACTTCATTCTCTGCTCAGGTAGACTTTATTCCACTTTACCTCTACATAGCAAATGCTTGTTTGCTGCTCTATTAAGGCTCTGAATATTGTATAGAGGACCTTTATTTTAGAGATATATCATTTTGTTTATTAAAGGCCAGAAAATAATTAAGCATGCCCGTTATACTACCCAGCATCCACTGATTTCCACTTAAAAGATCTGTTTCAAGTAATGTGAAAACTGGTCTCTAATGTCTTGAATTCGTCAAGTGGGATACAATTACCCCGATTATGTCACAGTGATGTCATCAGGGTTATTTCAGCTTTGGTTATGAGACAGATTTCTAACAGAAAGCCTGTGTTACAAACTAGGAAGTGTAGTTTAAAGACATGACTCTTCATTTGGGAGGATCTAAGGAAAGGTGCTATCAAGTTGCTTCATGGGAAATATAGAATGAAGTGTTTTGGCGGCTTGACCCATAATCGAGACTAAAAGTAAGGGTATCTCAGCCTCTGCTGCTTTGAGTAAGAAACAACCGGCACACAACAAACTCATGGTGACGCTTTATACTGGTAGACACTAAAGGGAAAAGACAGGAAATAGGTTGAATTTTGGTGGATGGAGCAATCACTCACTGCTGTTTATCAAATAAATTAAATTCTAAATTCTTGATTTGTCACTTCTTTCAGGCGGACAAGTGTACCTTCCCTACATCAGAATATTGTGAGGAAAAAAGCACTAACTAGGTAAATTACATTAAGCCCAAAGCACAGTTTTACATAAAAAGCTCGATGGGTGCAGCTATTCATCTATTTCACAGAAAGGAAAACAATTCAAATGCAGCCGAGTAGTTTAAAGTTGAAGGTCTTTATAGGTTATTTTATAAAGTAGTAAACAGTTAACTTGTTACCCCCTCGTGGATCATTAATAAAAATGCCTGGCAGTTTGGCAATTTCATGCATACTAAGGAGGGGAGGAGGGGTGTTGCCTCGCATGTAATTTATTTTGTACACCCAGGTGCAAAAGCACAATGTTGTCGTGACATGATATGAAAGCTCAACTCCTATTCAGCAGCATGCGAGAGAGGCGGGGTAGCCTAAATGCTTTCTTCACAAAATGACCTGTCCAATATTGTACCGACTCTGTTTTATTTACCAGCACCTCCGGCCATTTTTTCTTAATTAGACATCTTCCCGCCTCAGGGGTCTTAATCATGTAGAGAAAACTCATTACTTATACAAGGCTACAAGGCAGCCACCTACTGCACTGGTTGTTATTAGAGAAACAGCTCCACACGACGGGCCCATGGGCCCAGAGCTCGAGACTATTGATTTTCACAAGAGCTGACAGACCTGATAGCTGCAAACTGTACTCAGATCTGCCAACCATTTCCAAGATATTTTCCTCCCCGTCTTGTTTCCACACGTCTGTCGTGTCAAACTTCCACCTGGATCCCTTGAAGGGTCCCAAACTGCTCGACTACAAAAGAGGAGCTGTATGTCATACATCTTATTGTCAGTATCACCAAGGATTTGGTGTTTGAAAAAGTTGACAGTGGTATAGATTAGGATGACAAGGTGTAAAATAGCTCAGATATAATTCCAATTTGTGACAGTTTGATGTGTAACTCTGGATAATGTGAATATACAAATGCACAGCATGTTGGTTAAGATTCTCAATAACACACAGTTCCTCTCCTTTTTTTTAATGACTGAACATCATTAGAAGCAAACATAACAGATTCCTCTTTTGCAGAAAGAACAGGAGTATTCAGAAAGCCACTCGGCTCTCGTGAACAAAGCATACCAGACTCTGCTTAAGCCTTTGAGTCGTGGTCTTTATATGGTGAGTTTGAAATCTCTGACTTCACTTCTAATGAATAGTTTATTTTCATAACTGCAAGCTCTGTCTGTCTGATGTCTGTCTGATGTCAGTCAAAAGTAGTAACATGCATTTAAAAAAGCTGCAGTTGAGTTTGATGAATTTCCATCCTATATTTCAGCTGGAGCTGGAGGGGGTGCGTACAGACGAGGGCACCGACTCCGGGGCCGACTCGGGGTTCCTAATGCAGCTGATGGAGATCAATGAAGCTCTTGATGAAGCACGGACTCCAGAGGACGCCAATAAGATCGGCCAAGACACAAAAGGTAAATGGATACGCCCGTTTTATTCATTGAGTGAAAGTCTGGTGGATCGATTTGAGCCGAGCGTTGATCGTGAATTAGAACAGGTGGGAGAGAAGATACACCTGGATAATTCACGCTGACACTTCAGATATGTAGCTATTTCATATTTCAGACTAGTTTTACCTCCATGCCTCAAAAAGTCATTTAAACGAAACAATATAATAAACAAAAATCCCTATTTTGGCTGCTCACTGGACTGAGACATTCTTTATTCTAAGGGTTGAAGTTGTAACCTTTTAAGATTTCAGTTCTGGTCCATTTGTGGACATCTGTAATCACCATGGTAACAGCAAGTGTGGTTCGATACTACTCCGAGAACAATGGATGCATCCATTTACAGTGCAGCCGAAAAAACACATGTTCTAATGGTGTGAACACGGCATTAGAATGCATGCCAGGGCTGCACGACATGTGGAAAACATGCGATAACGTTGCTGAATATTGCGGAAAAAAAGAAAGGAAATCATTTCTATACTTATTTCTATATTTAATGAACATTGAACTGAACACAAAAGGCACCAATAAAAAAAGAAAAAAAGTTAAATGTTTCGGTGGCATTTTCTACTGATCCCTGAGTGCAATATCACAGACTTTTGCAATGTGTTTATCGAATAAGTTGACGTCGCGATAATGATTAAAAAAAAAAACGACATACTGTGCAGCATGATGCGTAGATGCATGCGTAGGCAATATGAATCCAAGCCAGCAATGGCGGACTCCGCCACTCACGATGCAAACTACCATATAGAAAGATAACTAGAGAACCACTGAATGGCTAATTCATAAAAAAAATGCGCCCATAGTATCAAATATGGCATATGATCGCCTACTGTTGATATGCAAGGCACAACAATGTTGACAGTTTCCGACCAATGAGTGATGCATACATGACATTACATGCTTTATGTCTGTCTGTCTACATGATCTGTTCAATTTCTGTCCCATTTTGTAAACTCAAATAATTCATTGTGTCCATGTGCTTTGTGTAACTTCACATCAAGCAGCTACTCTCAGGGGCGAGTGTGCTTATGAGCTTCTATAAAAAGCACTGTATGTGCCATGTCCTGTTAACGCGTGCAGAACTGGAACTTGTCTCCTCCTCACTTGCAGGGAAACTGGCAGTCTTGACGGAGGCGATAGACGCTGCCCTTCTTGAAGGTATTATAGTCAGACGTTGCATTGAAACATTCTCTAGTTCCTCCCACTCATTCCTTTGTTTGTCTTGAAATCTTGTCTTTGAAGCTTTCCTTCAAGTCACCGAGTGAGTCAGTGATTGAACTTCCTTGTGCACTCTTTCACTTTATTTTCTTTTTTTAATCAGGAGAGCTTCAAGCCGCCAAAGCCCTGCTTGCCCAAATGAAATACTATGCGAACATCGAAGAGAAAGTAAAGGAAAAACTTTCTGAATTCATGTAATTTCCCCCTTAGTGTCACTTTATTTAATATTTGTAGTTACTGTTAAAAATGATTGCACATTTGTCTAGAGATTATATAAATCTATTGTTGAAGTTGAATAATAAAACTACTTGTAATGCATCTTACAAAACTGAATTAATGGTGATTTGTACTTTTTATATTAATAATTGTACAGATACAAGGGTGTAATTGGATGCATGCAGTATCTCCCTTGAATTCCACTAATTTCACGAGCCTAATCATATCCACTTGTACCTAATGTATCATTAAATATGACAGAGATCTATAATTGGCGCTGATTAAATGTGTTTATATGATTATCTTGCCTATCAGTCCAGCACGCAGGAACAGTTCCTCAGGGTGCCTTTAAGTGGAGACATAACACCTTGACAATCGTCATGCAGAGGCGCAGTACATGTTGTACAAACTGGATGTGAAACCAGAACGAAGTCCTTTATTGGGGTAGACAACCTATTGAATTATTCATGGTGGCTTCGCATCGACGCTATGATCATGGAAGACACCACAGAATGACGATGACTTGATGAGCCAAAGATCTGTGATCTGTGTAAAGTTCTAGCTCATAAATTGATGCACATTGACCCTGCACACCTATGCCTGCAGCACACCGATAGGTGCATCAGAATGTAAATGAATCCATCTTCTCTCTCATTTCAGTTTTTCTTTTTTTTAAACACCGTATATTTATAATCTGTAATTGCTTTGCAAATTGGAGCTCCAGTCACATCAAGGCTTTTGATCCGAGAAACCGATACAGGTGCAATCACGCTGAAAATAGTGAGGTCGTCACTGAATCTGATGGCAGAAAGGGAACCATCAGATCACGTATCATATGAAACATGTTATTTGACACACACTAGCGTGACAACCTAAACCATTTAGTATGTGTTAGTGGTTTTACCCTGACACTGTACACACCCCACTGTAACACATTGTGACTGGTTGTTTATTAAGTCTGGAACCACGATGTTGTTTGTCTATGGCTGTTTTTGTTTTTTTTTACCACGGAGAGGCAGTTTCCTTAATACACATGGATGGACATTGAATTAAACAGTGCCCACCACAAGGAGACTAACAGGCCTATTTATTATTCATGTCGTAATCGGAAAGCATCTACGGCGCCTTTTGAATTAATGAGAAAATGTGATGACCAACACTGAAGCCACTGCTGTCTCCCAAAACTCTTTAAAATGGAGTTTGAAAGAGACGAAAGGGGAAAAAAAGACCGACTACAGCTGTGCTGTGAAATTGAATTGGATGGCAAGATGAACTAGGTACATGTGATCACCATACGCTGGCCATGGTGCACTGGGTTGATTCAAATATTCTGGAAAGGCCTACATGACCCAGTTAATAGAAGGCCTATGATTGCACCAATTTGACATTTTGGGGTATTAGATATTCAATATTTTATGGAGCGTTAGATGAAAAAATGTATACCACTCACACATCTGTCAAATGAATATCAAACTGCAGCTGGTTATCTTAGCATTAAGATTACCAGCGTCTTTACTTTATATCTCATCGCTTTAATCCGTATAAAGCCATAGTGCAAAAACAACCATTTGCAGTATCAGGCAGGGTTATGTGCTGGACATTTTCTTAGCTGGGTGCAGTTACTGCAATGTGACTTTTATTAACTTTGGACAGACCCAAGCTGTGTCCCCTTGTTTCTAGTCATAATGCTAAGCTAAGCTAACCATCAGCAGCTCAGTATTTAAGGACACATATGAGAGTGGTAATGTTTATGTATAACCCTCGGCAAGAAAGCAAATAAGCATGTTTCCCAAACCGTTCCTTTAACACTGTGGAAGTAATAATGAGACTGTCTACATGCATTAATACCAAAATATTTCCTTTCATCAATTTGGAATTATGTAATAAGTGAGGCTTATTTCGCTTTTCAGTTTTCATACCGTCAAAAAAACGTTGTATCGGCGATGTTGTTTCCAAATTGAGTCTCATTTCATGGCTGCATATCACCATGTGTAGCGCCTGTGAAAAATGATTCCAGGCACAAGTGCTGTAACTTGGAAAATCCCTGGAGAGCAATTTTACCTGCATGGATTATGGCGTCTAAATAAGCCTCCAAAAACGTGAGTAACAGTGCATGTTCTAATTGCAGTATTAATCATCTCCGTATGGCCTTAACGTAAATATCATAATAAGATTAATGTGTTCCCGTGACCTGTGTCTTAATCATAATGTTCTCTTAATCACATTAAGACTGAAATGTTGGTGGGCCGCTGAAACACAATTGCAGTACTCCTGACAGAAAGCTAATGGGAAAATTCCTCATTACAGACTGTTTGGCTTATGATGATGAAGTACAGACACGACTGTACTATATAGAAACCTTCAGCTATGGATACAAACAGCAGCCTATTAAAGGTCTGATTGACAAAAGTTTAAACCAGTAGAGGATGGCTCACTGAGCTCTGTCTCTGTCTTTATGATCCTCGCCCCTCCACTCAGCTGCTGTGTGACTCACCCGTTGAGTGTGTGTCCCATCATCTCACAGATACCTTGAGCCTGCTGTGTGTGCTTGTGTCTCACCGGGTAGTAATGCCATTATAATCTACCACCATTAGGCTTTCTTCCCGCCCTTAATCCGTGTTTTGAAGTTGTTTTCCTCGTCTCTTCACCAAGCCGCGTCGTTGCCTCCCCACAAAGCTCCTAAACCGCAGTCTACTTTGAAACCCATTACTCTACGAAAAATGTGCTCTCTGAATCTTTCTTTGAGTGTGCACATTTTGATTTGAGTTTCCAGTCTGAATCCTCCCGTTGGAACATTTTGACACTGATTTGTGTCGACAGAGGGATGTGACAGTCTTCACAAAGATCAAGAGCACTTGTAGCAATCTGCTATTTACACTGTCTGCTATCGGTGACAACAACACAACACCCGGCATGTCTCATATGTCTGGTAATGTGATATTATACAGTGAGCTAATTGGAAAATAGAAGCTGGCATCATAAAATACCACTATTTTTCCCTTTTGCGCTTCAAACATGCAGGTGAGTATTCATTTTCTCTGAATATTCTCTCCACTTTCTGCTTCATGTTAACATCTTATCTCCGACTTTAATGGGGGATCAGTTCATTAAAAGCATAGATGCGATATCTCACGCACTCCAGATTTTGCTTTGTTTTATCCTAATTGAATGTAATTATAAGTCAAATCAGAACACACTTTGACCATAACCGCCTTTCTTCTCAGCTGCGTGTTTGTGGGGAGAATTCCCAGAGGTGATCCTTACTGCGGCAGGCGAGCTGCTCCTCTAAGCTTTTGATATAGCCTATGCTGAGAGATTTCTGGGGGAATCTCTGCTCTCCGCAGCAACATGAGGCAAAAAGCCGGTTCATCTAAACACATGTTTTTGTGTAGAAGTGGTTGTATGTGTTTGCACAGACCAGAATTGAGAGCCGGCGTATTTTCAAATACACAGTTGTCAAGTAATCCCCATATCAATAGGCTTTTCCTGAAGCTCTTGTCACATGTATTCCTCCAAATTATAATGAATTTGATCTGGTACGCTGCACAAATCAAACACATTTTCTGTTGCGTAGCATTCATGTCTAGTAGCCCACATCAGGTTACCGTTGCAGGTTTTTAAGGTACCTCTTTTCATAGCTCAGAATTGTGCATATAGGTTTCCCACTGCACACAAATCAAATCCAAGATCCAGCTATAGGGTATTGCTGTTTAAAAGCCGGTATTGCTTGTATGTTATTCGGTGGCATACATTCCTCATAATTGAGTCACTGATGTGACTCAAACTGTCTCCCCTGAACGTTTAAGGATGACTGTTCAATCAAACTTTCTATTCCAGTGATTGTACAGGAAACTGGGCATGGTCTTGATATTACATATTTTACAGCTGCAGTTCTTTTACCTATATGGTGTGGCTATATGCAAAGACAGGAGACCCGATGAATGCAAATTTATGTTTTTTTTTGCATCTACAAAGTCAAATAGCCCACAAAAGTATAATATCATTTATCTGAGATGTTTACAACAAGTTCTGGGGAGCTTAATCCCCATGGAAAAAGAGGGGTCCAGTTTAAATTAAACATCTATGAAGCAGCAGGTTGCGGGTGGATCTGCAAGTTAAGAGGGATTCTTTGGAGCACTTGGCTGTCCCCTTGAAACACCAGGAGAGATTGCTTCAAAAGGCTCCTTTGTGGTTCTTGAGTTGGGAAAGCCTTTGAAGGGGAAGAACCGGTGGTTTTAAACAAGGTGTATGCGTGTGGAAACAGATAAGTCATTCACTTTTAGCTCAGTCGAGTGCAAACCACTCGCCTCTGGTGAGATCACGCTCCTCACCTCATCTCCTCCTCTGTGCTGCGGATACTCCCCGCTGCCTATCTCACAGCAATCTCATTGTCCAAGGTTCAGCTCTGGCCTTGTTTCACATCTCATCTGAATAACTTGCACAGCATTGAATCACTGAATTCCACTCTGACATTGTGGCTCTTACGTGGCGAAAGGCAAAAACTTTTACAAAGCTCCAAAAACTTTGAGTATTCCTTGCTTCGATTTTACTCCCAAATGAAGATGAACACCAGAGGCATAGGCAAAGACAGTTTAGGGGCATGCTAGGGGAGCCCCAAATGAATGAAAAATGTAGGCTAACACTAATACAAATTTATTACGATTGTTTTGACAAAAAAAGCTCACAACAACATAACTACGTAGCCTATTCAAATATAAAAGACCTATTTTCTTGGTTGCCCGCAGCATCATCCTAGAACATTACCCTAACAGCTAATAGCTAGCTGGAGTTAACATCAGTTACTTCCACCTTAAAATCATTGTAAGTTGTAAAGACTATACAGGTGTATGGGGAATAACTACAACATGATTTTGTGGGAACTACATAGCTTAATGTCAAAGACATAAAGCTAAGCAGTTTCTGTGTTTCTTGTCTAGGCCACCAAATTGGTCAAGGTGTAGTAGGCTAGTTTTTGTTTATACTGTACGCTTGGAGGACGCGCTCTTCAAATGCGCAGTAGATTGCTACGCTACCAGCTTAGCGACCCTGCGGACTGTCTGCACGGTCACTACGAATTGATGGTATCAACTGCTATCAACACCAAGCGCAAACTGTGATTCAGATGGAAGAAACAGAGAAGTTTTCATCATGTTGCCCCTATATCGTGGAATGTTTTATCATTATCCCGATGTTTATCGAGTGTTATTGACGCTTTGAGCCGAGCCTTGTTAGCATGGTGTACAAAAACAGGTAGCGTTTGTTTTTGCCTAAATCAGCTGCTTGCTTTGGCTGAAAAGGACGATAATGAGAGCGGTGAGAGCGAAAAAGGGGAATTGCAGACTGTAAAACAAAAACAATGAGCTGAAAGACACTAAAACACTTCATAGAGCTGAAGGGATTCAGGTGATGATTCTCTTGTGGGTTCGTCACCACGAGCGTCCCCTTTTAACATTCACATAATTGTTTGAGCTGTTGTTATTATTAAAACATTAATATAGCAGCTTTAACCCCAAAACCACTCCAAAAACGTGTGTGGAAACAAGAACTTGAGATGATTTTAGCATCAAATACAAAGTGTCCTCCCCTACCGGGATAAATGTAGCAGGCAGCAATGTGGTTTCCAGGTGTGAAAATGACTCGTCGCATCACAGATCTCTCGCTCTCACATCTTTGTGAAATTGAATCGAAGAGCAAACGCGCGTCTTTGAGATTGTAAGCAGTATTGAGGAAGGCACAGAGAGCTCACCATGTTGGTGTGAATGCTAATGCGCAATCTTAAAGTAAAGAGATATCACACCGTGCCTCAGCTTTACTGCAGGTGGGCCAGACAGGATTCATTTCTGAAGGAAGACCAGACAAGATGATTGCACTGTGGTGCGAGTACAAACCAATGCTGAGCTCTCAAAACAAAATTCTATCATTGAGATTTATTACTATGCAGGAATTCAGCCAAATCCCTGCACCTGTGGCAATATACTACCCAGTATTGTCCGTGAGCCTCACCATATTCCTGCATTTTTCGTACGGAGAGGGAGGAGAACTTGCAGTCACCGGCGCACATTAATTTGTAAGGCCTTGCTTTTCAGGCAAACAAAAGAAGCAGTCCCCTCTCTGCTTGTGCTGCTGATATCTCACATAATGATGACTCTCATTACTCCACGCATCCTACCAAGTTCAACAACAAACCAACCTTTTTTTTTCTACTGCAGCTGTTTCTATGACAACGCCAGCCCCTGCTGCAACTTTAAAAGCGTGATAAACACAAAAGCTAGAAAAAAGGGATTTGATTGATCTTGCTTCTCACCACGGGGAATTGATATGGAGACTGATAGGGGGTGTTTAGGCTCACAGGCAAAGATCAAAAGGTGATGATGGTTTTGCGCCGCTTACAAATGAGGCACAGTTGAATATTTCTGTGTTAGAATTAAGACTGGATTTCTTAAACTGGCGTATTGTTTTGAGTTTGTATTACAGCGTGGAGCTTTAGCAGGGAGGTCACGTTCGACCCTGTGCTAATATCCAGGTTAATCTCCTAAGGAAAAGTTGCAGACCTGTCTTTCCATATTAGGAAAACATGGCTGCATTATTGCCGGCAGCAGCTATTGGCTCTGTGTGTTATATGAAGCTCCAGTCGCAAGGAAGCAAACCTTGGGCTTTTCTCTGCCTCGCTTTCGTTATTGCATTTGACAGGACAGGGACCACATAACTCAATCCTGTCTCCAGCTCAAATTGAGGCCTTTGAGAAAGTGCTGGGCCACTGACCCTCGGGCTTCACTCAGCGCCTCCTCAACTAAAAAAACACCCAAGAATATGTTGTCCATCTCAACACGGCTCCCCGCCTCGCGAAGTAACAGGGTACTGGCACTGTAATCCAGACCCAACATGAGACAATGCGTGGCACGATTAGGATGCACCATCCCTCTGTTTGAGTCTCTTGCCAATCACCAGAGTGGGGAGGAATTAATCACTCTCTGGGCTGTCAGTTGGCTTCAGCCAGGAGACATTTATCTTTGAACCCATGTCAGTAATTTGGCAATAACGGTTCCTTTGATTAATTCACTGCCTGAATCTCTGCCAGGAGAGCACGAGTTCAGAGACAGTATCAGATTGATGATGCTTGTATCCTGTAATTTCGTAGTCCCCAATCCTTCCAGTGATTAGGCACACCCCTAAATGTGATGATATTTTTGACTCGTCGTCTGAGTGTGTGTGTGTGTGTGTGTGTGTGTGTCCGCAGTGTTGTCAGGAAGTTGCAGCTGACTTCAGGCTCGTAATGGAGCAGTACTGAAGATTGTTTGCAGACGCCGGCTCACCGTGTCCTCAGATCAGCTTCATGCTGCTTAAGCAAAACTCTTGACACGTCTCAAGCTAACAAAGTTCATTCCAGCGAGCATCCAGAAAGGTTTCAGATGGGAAGAGACAACATCATGATATTTTGTCAAACTTGCAGCGGGAAAAAAAAGAAGCTTATTCAGCAGGTGTCGTTCGGCACATTGCCACCTCCCCTTGATTTTTTTCTTTTGGACGAACTTGATGTTTACTTCAAGACCTCTCGAGGGGCTTGCCTGAGAAGTAAACAACACTCTTAGGATATCTTATTCTTTTTCATTTGACAGCTCAGAAGGCAGTCCCGCTTTCCTGGGTTTTGGTCTTTTGCACAGATTTCCACACAACACCTTTCCAAGCTAAATGGAAATTAATGACTGTTATCTTCCACACAATTAGTGTGTAGAAGCTATTAGTGGGAAACACTGGAAGCTTAATTTGAGAATCACTGGCGTTATCATTTTAATCCAGCCATATGTCAAGATGAAAAATTGCCAACACTACTACATTTAATTGGTATTCTGAGTTAATTGTTTTGTTTTTGGCCACAATTACTGTCCAAAATACCGCAGATTAAAAAAAAAACATTTGAATGATGATAAAAAACAAACCCTCTTTGGGCCACTTGTCAAATTTAATAATGTAATGCGCTCAATGTTAGCAAACTGTCCAATATAATTGGTCTCAAACAGCAATGTGGTAGCATTGTAGTGGACTGGACACACAGATACTGCTAAATGGAAGTCATTCATGTTACAGGGAATGAAAAAAACCAATGCTGGTCTTTGTGTAAACAGTCTAGCTATCGGACGTGTTTGTCAGTGTCGTTCCATTGGGTCCTATGCGAGATCTCAGTAGCCTCTTTTGACAGTGCAGGTCATGATTTTTCCCGAGCAGATGGTCTCATCTGGCTTATCAGTAAGGATCTTTTTCCCCATCTCTCGCTCGCTCTGCAGTCCTCCCTCCACCAGAACAGCTCGGAAAAAAAACGTGTGCTCATGTCTTTTATCTTACCTGTACGTTTGCTGCCCGCCTGGTTAGACAGATATCACCCACGTATCCATCAATTACATGAACTCGCACTGTGGGTTTGCCTAGTGTGACTCCATCTGTTTTTCTCCGCCTGACAAATACCTGCCAGCTGATGGGGGAAATATTTTGAACTCTTGAAGCGGTGCAGTGCACGTGGGTGTTATATTCCACTTGATATCTAATTTATCTGTGGGTGTCTGGGACTGTAGCCATGGGAACCCGGCCTTACCGTGACCCCTCCCATGACAGTACCTTATTAAAGGGAAATTTTGTAATTTAATGTAATGGAATAGCTGTAATTAGATTTGGGTACAATTACAGCCATTATACTTATCTTCACAGCTCTACCTGAAATCTCTTAAATGTTCCACTTTCCAACAGTGGTTCGTCCGCTGGCAGAGCAAATGCAAGCATATCATTCACACATTCTTGCATAACCATTGAAATCACTGATAGCGACCCGTTATACATTACTGCTCTGAAGAGAACACTTGATGAATAAAAGAATGACAGAAAAGCTTTTTATTTCCAGACTGGTAACTTTTTGAAAATATATAAGAGAGTTCTGAACGGCTGCAAGGCTGCAACCTGCTTCTGCTTCTTCATCTCTGGCGCATCCCCTCGGCTGATTCCAGCTGCCTGCTGGAGGAATTAAGGAGGAGATTTGGAGGGCCTGGGCCTGATGTAACAGCTGAGTTGACATTAGTCTGCTTGGGACAACATGCTGCTCAGATAGAGAGAAATGCTCTGCACTGGTAACTGGGAGGCTTAAGCATGTTGCCTGCTTCATTATGTCCCAGACAAGTTTTCTGACTCGCTGGTCAAAATATATTTTCTGCCCATTGCCCACGTGTATTTAAAGGGATGGAGATAGAGAGTTGGTTTGTCCAGGTGTGAAAACGTACAAGACCTGAAAAATGTGACTAACTGGCTTGACCTCGGAGAAAAACAGCCGTCTACTTCACGACACCTTACAGGGATTCCAATAAATTGAAGCTTTGGTTGCTTGGAATATGAAGAAAACTTTGTCAAACAAGATATGTTGGGATGCCTCGTCAAAAATTGTAGGCATGAACACATACATACAATATGTCGCCCAGCTGAGAGATAGGCTACATAGTCAAAACTGTAACATTTAAGAACTATTTAACACTATCAGGATGAGGATCCTGTGGATCGGTCGCTCGGTCTTCATCCATTCCAGCAGCAAGAGACTCTGCTCTTCAAAACATGCTGAGTAGATCTTATGAAATGTAATAAAATGACCCCATATTCCATACACTGCAAGATTTGTTGTCACTCCAAATGCAGTAGTACGTTATTACTAATTCCACCTACAAGTTGTCCAATATTGCAGCATAATCATCAGAGTGCATATGAAAATACTGATGCAAATGATCTCTTAACTGTTCCTTTCTCTTTTTCCAACCCCTAACAGATCTACTTGTTTTCTGTATTTTGCATCCACGCAAGGGCAAGTTGTAGCACACCAAGTTCGTCAATATATCTGAATAGAAAAATTAAATATTTATCAAGGTTATGGGGCCATGTGTCTCAATGTGAGAATGCAAGAGAATTCAATTTGTTCCAGTTTATGGACTGAAAATGTTTGCTCTCCGCTCTTTTAGCTTCTTTTAGCTCCTCTGGGACTGTAAACTAAATGACGCAAGCTCCCACCTGCGCTCTGTTAAGATTTAAAATGATCAAACATGTCTTTACTAATTTCATCCCAATGGACTTTCACATGTATGGAAAGCACATACACTAGGATTCTCTCTCTGCAAATGGGGCAGAGACCTTCAATTTGATTGCACAATTACAGACGTTCAATTATCATATAATTGCTTTCATTCTGGTTTTACATTCTGTAACAACTAACATAATCGAGGGCAGTAGATGCACAGGGACCCAAACATTTCTAATGGCCTGACTAATCGCTAGCCAGCAGATTTACAAGACTCCTGTTCATGTGGTTGTTTCTAAGAGTGGAGTCACAGAAGGTTTGGGGCACAAGCTAATTGGTTCTGTTAAACTTCAACATTTCCTCACACAGTGAGATTGATGAGATCTCTGGGGCAGCATTTGTAACAAACTCTTTCCATCTGTGCTTGCACATGCAAAACAAGTGTTAATAGCACAGTTGCGTGTTGATGGAGATTTGATTGGCTTCCTGTTCCAAACTCGATTTCCTCAGACCCCAAAAGCCGCTTGACAACTGGTGCATCTTGTACTCGAAGAAATTAACCATAAATCCACCTCTGGAGACAAGCAGTATTAGCATCACTGAAGAATCTCTGCAGCACACCCCACCCTAAACCCATCCCCAACTCTGCAGGGACCGTCAAAATGACTTTCTCATACAACTAAACTGCATTCGCTATTATGTTTTGAGGGGGAGACGTTTTCTCCCGGATTAAGGTTTCAGTTTTTAACAGTTTTGAGACACATGGTTAATGTTGTAAATTGAAACAAGACAAAACAATAAAAACTACTTAGTTATCTAGGCAGAATAACTACTTCATTAGGTTTAGTAAAAAACATCATGGTTAGGCTTAAAATAACTATGAAATTGAAACAAAGCAAAAGGCAACAGAAGTAGGCCTACTACTTCATAATAATTAGGCAACAAAACTACTTGGTTATGTTTAGGCAACACATATACGTACTTGGTAAAATTTAGTCATCAAAAGTGCTTGATTCACAAGTGTTGAATTGAAACAAAAGTACTTGATTATGTTGCATGGGATACAAGCAGCACGTTTCCTGGGTTAAAGCTCTGTTTTTAACACATCCACCAGCCTTACCTCTTACCTGAAACTTATTTATGATACGTCAAAAGGGAACGTACTGGCAAATGTAATTTTGTTATTGGGAACATCATTTTTCAGAGACGGGGCTGGGAATAGAAAAACAATTAAGTCACATTTTCCCATTATAGATAGGTAAGCCAGGTAATTAAAGCAGATATCCCACAGAAATATAGCCTCATGGAAATTGCATTAAGAACTAATATATGTATAGTGCTTTGTCATTGACAGCTACAGAATAAAGAATAAACTTCATAATGACTTCAGTGTCTTGAAATGCCAGTGGCCTTTGAGGGGATTTAAAGTTTTTGCTTTAAAACTGAGTATGACATATTATGGTCGTTTTGTGCTATGGGGCAGTAAAAAACATGGTTATTGCCCCTTAAAGGGATAGTTGAGGTTCTCTTATGAGTCACCCTAGTTTGTCGTGAGCTTGGAAGTCTTCCAAAATACTGAACGTCGCTGGCTGAGATGTGAGATGTTTTGTTTAATTACTAACATTACAAACACATGCTACTACTTCCAGAACATTAATAGGCACAAATTGATGCTAATTGGACTGCAAGGACGTTTGTGATTGATCAGATTTGCCTCCCAAAAATTATCCTTTTATGTACAAATTAAATCATACAGATCTGCAAAAGCTAATTGATCAAATGCATCAATGCAACATGAGACCTTTTTAAGCTGACACAGACACAGAAATCAGAGACGGCAGTTGTCGCATCTTTGCTGGTGAGATCCCTGCATCCTGAGGTGTTTAATCACAGGAACGCAAGATCTAAATTTCCCTCCACGGCCTTTTCCCTGTTTCCACAGCTCTTGCGTTCTCGACACATCACCAAAGAGTTTAGTCACATCATTTTTGTCTGCCTCACAGCGTTGGTGATTACTGCAGTCTTTTGCGCTGGTGTCCGTGGCTGCAGAGCTGACCTCATATTCATTGTTTGGTGGATTAATCTGCCGGCAGGTCATGTCTCTGCCTTCCCTTTTGCTCCGGCTACACAGTGTTAATGATGCGTCAGCCCGGGCAGCACGGTCACCATTTCCTTAGGCTACATTGCAATGATTCACATGAGTGAGCCATTAAGAAATTTGATGTTTTCATGACCCTGTGAGGAGGAAAGCGAGTGGGTTGAAAGTGCAGGCTTTCTGAAAGGCGGCCTAATAGCCCACATAGCATCTCTATGTGTGTGAGGCAGACACTTTGACAGATCCATCTTCTTAATTGTTTCTTGGCTTCATTAAAACTTATTAAAAAGTTCATGTCTTGTGGGACTCGTAACAATGTAATCCATTTAACACAAATGAGACAAAAGCTGATAGGAGGATGCCGATGCTTTGCTTTTCGTGGATAAAGCCTTCGACAAGAGATTCAACTCTCCATCTCTTGTTTGGACACCCCTGTTAGGCATTCAGCCTGTTAAGAGCTCTGTGAAAACATGAGAAACACTGAGTCCTTGAGAGGACGGATCTGTTGTTTACAAAAACGCCTGAGCTTTTACCGATGCTGCATGTCCCCCCCCCCCCACCTTTGACTCAGAAAAGCTTTAGGGGGAAAAAAGGTCCATGGAGCTAAGAGGGCCGCTATCTGATCTTCTCCATTTAGATGCTTAAAAAGGCCACTTTTAACTCAATGTGTTTAATCCCCGATAACTTTTTCTGTTTGTTTGACTCTACCAGCTTTTTCTACCTCATTCTCCTGCTGCCTTGTGCAGACAGCCACGACACAGCTAATGAATTCACAGTCAGGGCCACATCTCTGGGCTGGTATCCCTCCCGCGAAGAGCTGAGGTTCGTTGCCATGAGGCTGACCCATCACACACTTGAGGAGAAGAGGTGGGGCCAAAGAGGAAGGTCCACGTGGGAGATGCCTGGGGGGGGGGGGGGGGGGGGGGGGGGGTTGTGTGGGGTGCGGCCGCCCCTCTTCGT
>NW_022280039.1:9772856-9782162 GCF_004355925.1 Anarrhichthys ocellatus
GGGGGGGGATACTCTTCTGTGCTTCGGTGCACTCTGCCTATTTTCTCTTTCCCTGCCCTGCTCTGTGCTGTAAAGGCGTGCCCTAGGCCCCCCCAGGGAACCATCTTCCTTCTATGAAAATTGCGTGTAATTTCAGGGGCGGTTAACGGTTGAGAGTGCAGGCATGCATATAGACTGCCGCTATCATCACACTTGGAGCAGAAGAGCACCCAGGCCAGAGTCTCATATCCGTTGCTCCTTTACCAGTCCATACAACCTTACATGCATCAACTGATGCTAGCAGAATAAGGAATGGACAGACCGGGGAGTGGGCAGTAGCAGGGGGAGGCAGATGAGAGGTGGATGGACTAAAAGGAAAAAAATTGAGGAGGAGGCAGCAGCACTGAGTGTGTGTCACAGAGAGAAAGGGGAGGGAGTGCCTTAGAAAGAGAGAGATCGGAATACTTTATGAGAAAGATGGAAGCAGCGGATGAAGAAGTGAAAGGGAAACCAGGGGGCGGGGCTGAATCAATATTTATACTGTGAGGCGAGACGATTCTAAAGGAGTAATTAAATTGGTGTGTCATATTTCATTCCATTGCTGGGCCGAGCTTGCATGCAAATGATCCAAAACACCTCCCTTTTCAAGTGGATTTCTTTTCCTTTGTGACAGTGAATAGGATCGAGCCAGGCAGAGCAAAATAAAATACTACTCCAGTATTCATGAGCTTATTGTTAGGAACTTGGGGACCATTCAACTGCATTTCAGCAGAGAGTGGGGTACGATGCAAATCCCTCCGATGTAAACTGTTTTACACGGAAACGGCGCAGGGGTGGAGAAGCAAATCAATCTCATTTGAATGATGATTAGTGAAATGAGGCAACGCTGTCGTTGATTGGAAACACGGTCTGATTCCCAACATCGCCTCTCCTCCTCCCCTCTCTGGAGTCGAGGAGAATGAATAAAACATATCAGAGTAAATGTTACACTGGATCGCTGCCTGTGCAGATATTTTTGGGTCAGACGCATATGCCTCCTTCAAACATTCAGCAGTTACATATCCCTCGTCATTTTTACAAAAATGCGACAGTTAACAATTTGAATAACCGCTTTCGTATCGTATTGGTTAGTTAGCTTGCACAGGAAATCGGATGGATGACTCTGGAAGGTGACCGCCCTTCTGTAAATCCTGTCACCGTTGCTTACAGTAAGTATTAGTTTCAGGTGCTGCCTCCCTATTATAGTGCTCTGCACTTCTGACAAATGGAATTTGGGGGACGACAACAAAACACAGCTGTGCAGCCAATTAAAAGTTTCCTTTCAACCTCTTTGCCTCTCAGTTTGGCTGTTCTTTTTTTCAGTTCCAACTCTACTGTGCAAAAAGAAAAAGAAAAGGAGAGCTTCCAAAGCACAGCATCAGTGATTTTTTATAACTAACTAAAAGTGCCCTGCCGTGCCTTTTTCTACTCTTACCCGGCGTAGTCGATCACTTGCGAGGGACAAATGACCCCAACCTGCGAGGGCAGGCAGAGCCACTAAATGGCAAAGGGATGGAAAACCTCTGGAGCGGTGCCATGTTCAGAGCACAGGTTCTGCCAATGGCATCTGAGGCGCTGCCAATGGGAAACTCGACATTAACGTCTATAACGGTGGTAACAACAACATCTGCTAATGTTGTGTGTTCTTGTGCCAGCGCCCATAGGGAAAAAGGTCGGTAGATGTGATGTGTGTTTCTTAAAGTTCCAGGAAATGATGTTGTTTGTGCGTGTTCCAGTTGGCTACCGGTTGCAGAAAATAACGTTCTAAACAGCCGTGGTAGAAAGGTACGAGTATGTGCTCCACTACAAGTGAAAGTGCTGCATTAAAAAGTATAGTCAAGTATCAAGTAAAAGTGGTCTCAATGCAGAACAGTCCCTGAAAAACCTTTTTATTATTCAACTTCATCCCGATAAAAGCAATTCAGCGTCTTGATGTTATAGTCAAAGTGGAGCGGATTATATAATATATATATATATATGGGTTCTTTAACAAATAAAAATCATAAATTTCGTAACTAAAGGTAGTAGAGTTTTTGTCTAAATCTAACAAAGTAATTTTGTAGCGTTTAAGTTTTGTTTTGTTTTAATTTACAAGGTTAAACATGTGTGTCAAACTGCTTCAAACCTTAATCTGGGAGTAAATTTATTGAGAGTGCAGTTGAATGGGAATGTAATTTTGCAGGAGAAAGGGTTGTTATTTTTAACTGTAGTGAAAAGAACGTGATCTGTATTATCTTACAATGAAATAACATTTGAAGTACAGTTTGATAGAAAATAGAATATGTTACTAATCCCTTTTGATGAGATAAAAACACATTCAGGAGGGAGCGAAAGGATTTCTCACAGAGGAGTGTGAAACAGTCAGGAGAACCCCTCAGCGTCAACTGACGGTGGTGGAAGCTGTTAACATCCTCAAAAAAAAATGCTGAAAAAGTCAATCCATGTAACAACAGCGATGCACTGAGGGATAATCACTGTGCTGGTGTCGACAAGCTGATAAAAAAAAAAAAAACTCCACGCATGGCTTCCCGCTTTGTCAGGAGCGGCCAGCTGGAGGAGCGACATATCTACTCATTACTGTGGGGAACATATGGGGAGACCACACAGCTGCCGGACACAGGGACCGGCGAAGGCTCTGCTGTTTGCTGTGCCACAGCTGAGGGGGAGCAAAAAGCAGGGCCACTTCTTGAGTGCAAGATACTCGTCTAAGATTTCCCCATTACAAGCTTCAATGCCCAAAAGAGACATTCAGTTATTTACCTTTCAGAGTGATATCAGTTTATCAGTGCGATAGATTGTCGCTTATTGACAATTGCACGCCTTTGAGCTGTGGGAGGAAAAAAACATGAAATTGGTGAAAGCATGCAAACGCCTTCTTTCTTGCTTTGAGCCACCATGACTACAAAACCTCATGGAATCATTATCCTGCTATTAGCATGTATTATGCACATCTCTGCAATCCAACTCTAGATGGCACTGGAGACCCAGTGGACTCTTTCCGTGTGTGTGTGTGTGTGTGTGTGTGTGTGTGTGTGTGTGTGTGTGTGTGCACGCAAGCAGGTCTGCATCTGTGTGTATGCCTCCCAGATTCAATTATTCATCATTTCCAGTGCAAATATGGTTTGGCTTTTCTATGTCTCTTCTTTTTTTCCTCCCAGTTTTGTTTATTATTTATTATGCTGAGGCTCACAATGTTTGGGTAGAATAGAAAGCCGGGTAGCAATAATGTCACTGCGTGGGTGTCATAATTATGTTCTGCCACAAACGCACAGGAAAAAAACAGAAGGTATTGGCCGTGTGTTGCAGTACCCAGTGCTGCCGAGTCAGACATTTGTTTGCCTTGTGTCTTGGCACTGATAGCCAGCATCTGCGGACTGCATAATTTCACCAATAACATGATTTTCAAATACTATGTCTGTCTGTGGCCTGGAACTGGATATCTGTCAATTTATCATTTCAACTCGTTCCCACAGTCCACCACGGTAAGAATTCATTTTGCCTCCTTCATTCATGCTTCCCAAAACAAAGAATTATTCATAATAACATATTGACTTTGGAAAGAGACTCTCTATCTATGTTGAAATTATGAGTCACTCAGCACCCATGCTAAATGCATTTATTGATCATCGCATCCCACCACGGATCTTCAGGGCACTGCGATTTGTGATATTTACACACGACATGAGGAATGTTTCTCACCGTTATGAATATAATGAGGATTTATTTTTTTTACTCAAGAAACATTATGAGAAAACTTGCAAAGAGCTCACGACATTGCCTAAAAAATACAAAGACGCAAGGTGTCTCAGCGTAGGAGTGATTTAGGAACGTTATCACAGTGTCTCGGAGCAAAATAGCAACACAATTTATTCACTTGAGGAGGTGTTTTGTTCTTCTTCAGTTTCTGAAGGAGCCGTGCAGATTTCTTGATCAACAGTCATTCATGAACGCTCACATGAATCCATTAGAACACATCTCAGTCTTTATTGAATTGTGGTTTTGTCATTCCCTCAGAAAAGAAAAAATCCCATCTTCATAAAATATTTAGGATGATTAAATAGCGAACATGGTTCTCAGCCGTAGCGAGCAGGGTTGTTAAATGGAAGCAGGCTAGCCGTAATGCAAATGTGTCCCATCCGTGACCCCCGCAACATAACAGCGCTGCAGGGACGTACCGTGTATCCACTAATACTCATTTGTTGGCTTGCAGACATCAGGTGAAACGCAGGCTGAAATAACATCCATGACAAGATGAATTATTACGTTGACAAAGTAACACAAATACATCTCTAATGACATCTCTAAACTTGCAGTTGTTAAGAGTTTGTAGTACTTTCCTCCCGTCTCTGCTGCCTGTAGAGATTTGCTTTAAAAGCTCTAAAGCTCCATGAGAATCCTTCTCCCTACTCGTAACAAGTGTTTCATCTTAGGAACCATCGTCAGAGCTAAGAGGCTTTGTGTTAGCTTTCAGTCTTGCTAGAAATCTTTTTTTTTTTTTTTTTCTCGTTGAAATTCTTAAAAGATTAAAGTAACTAACAGGTTGATTTGGAAGAAAATCAGTTCGTCCAGACAGCTTATGTTTTTGGTCTGGAAGTAATTGAAGTTCCCGACGTTTAGTTCCCTAATCTGTGAAAAGTCTAAAGCAATCAAAAAAACAATAATAACTGAGATTGACGCCTAAAATGCCCCAAACATATACTATCGACGTGGCTGTAGGGATGGTAATGTTAGTTGGTTGGTCCAGACTAAACTCTATAATTACTGAATGCATTGCATTGATATTCTGTACAGGCATCAATGGTCCCCAGAGGATACATCTTACTGACTTCAGTGATTCTCTGACTTTTCCTCTAGTGCCGCCGCGAGGAACACATTTTTGGTTTTGAGTGAAATATCTCAACATTTGTAGAACTGCCATCAAATTTTTAACATGTATTCAAAATCCCCGAAGGATGAATCTGATCAACTTCTCCTCCAGCACCACTACCAGGACACATTTTTGCCGAATTGTATTTCCCAGTACTTCAATTTGTAGCAAAACATTGCCGAACTAATGGCATCAGCTGCACTTGGAGTTCTGCGCTAACGAGCAAATATTGGCAAGCTAACACGCTGACATTAGCATTTAGCTCCAGGCCCTGCAGGTGTCAGTATGCCAGAGTGCTCGTCAGGTGGTCGAAAAACGCATAATTCCTAATTCTGGGAATTGGGGGGTGGGGCTGCGTTCACCGTTTTCTTCCTGAAACCGCCACTCACGGCCACTGCACGCCGTGATTGGCGAGGCGTCGTGTGGTGCAGTCGTCAGGGTTTGATCTTTCTCCAGCTCTTTTTCACACAATTACTTCTGTCACTTTGCGTGTGTGCAGCCAAGTGCAATACCTTTGGCTTCAGATGTGATTGAACGACACACAAACTAGTCGATTTTGAGCATACCCCTGTGTTAAGCCGAGGTTTAGAGAGCCGCGAGCGTCGCCGTAGACTCTTATTAGTAGATATAGTACCATTACACACGACACATTGTGTCTCGCCTGATAAATCCCACTGCTAAGAGTGGTCCCCCTATCAACTGCTCACTCTGGCCATATTGCATATTACAAGCAGTGCCGAGAGAAATATCTTTCTTTTTAATGTTTTAGGGCTATTTCGAAGAACTCTTGAGGGTAACAGAAAATACTTTTTGGGATTCTGTCCTCGGGTCACTCAAAAACCGAGTTTTCCATTTCTATACAAATCTTCACTCGCTGTGCACAGACACGTACACATGCGTGATAGCTGAGCCGTCTGATAAGACGACCGAGATAAGGTGTCGAAGGTGCTAATCTGCCAACTCAAGGCGAAGCAAAGCACACCATTTGCCTGTTTTCTTTTTTGTATCCCTCCGGCAACTCTCCGCTCGCTGGCAGGCAGATACATGACCCCGCCGTAGCCGCAGGGAAGGACGGAGGCAGAGAAGACGGCAGCCAGCCAAGGAAATGTAAGTCCTCACTGTGTTTCTGGTCATGGTTGGCGTCACTATGGAGGCTGGAGATAAGATGGGAGCCAGGATTTTTTTTTTGCTTAAGACTTAAAGAGGGAGGGAGCGAGGGAGAGATAGAGGTGAAGGGAAAGGGGAGGAGACAGTGGAAGATAAGAGACAAAAGGGAGACAGAAGGAGGGAAAGAGAGAGCAGGCTTGAGCAGTGGGAAACAGCACAACAAGCCGGGAGATATAGATGTCGGAGAAAGAGGAGATGGGACTGTCGGGAAGGAGTTAGACAGAGGAAAGGGAGAAAACAAATACACACATGGAGAATGTTTGAACTAGCTGGAATGCTTGACACAGGATTTTGATGAAAACATGATTCTTATATGTTCAGTGTTGGTTTTCACGAAGTTTGTAACATGTTACGATTTACCGTTTATATCTTTTTTTTTTATAGATTTTTTGATATTTGATTGATAGATAATTTTTTAAATACAACATTGCGGCGTATTCACTTGCAGTTAATAATTCAACAGAAAAAACGAATGACTCGTGCCTACGACGGTAGAAAAAAGAAATTAGGAGAGAGTTGAGGGAAGGGTTGCGTTGCTGAGTCGTCCTCTCCGAGGAGCCACTGGGACAGAGAATTTCAATGAACACTAGATACTCGATCTTACTGTGGAAGCTCCCAGTGAGGCTGAGCTGGGTATGGGAGTTTACTTTGAATCATGCTTATTAAAGAATCACGAAAAAAAAAGAAAAAAGAAGCATTTCATAAAATTTCTTGCCTTGGAAATGTCAGCCTTGTTTTCAAATCATACCTTTCCATGGTGAAAGTGTGGAAGCCTTAGGAGGTGGTGGGAATAGAAAGAGGAGAACCACTGTATTGAGGTTTGAAATGTGTCATCTTGTTGCCCTGGGAGAGTTCAGCCTATATTAGTGAACAGTGAGTGCTGTCTGCCACAGACAGAAACAAGAGAAAAGAGTTGGTTCCTCCCTGTTATCACAGTTAATAGAGCAGCTCCAGGCTGTACATCGATGTGACAATGCAGATTAGAGTTTCAGCACTCCGGTTTTGAAGCTTTGGAGGAAAGTTTTTCCAAAACCCTGCATGAACTTTCCAGGGCCAAATGAATAACACACATGAATTCTCAAAATTAGTCTTATTTCCATTTAAGAAGGCTCCTGCATGGGAGTGGGGAAAAAAAAAAAAAAATCGGACTCTTTTATAGCGTCGTTATTTCCTTAACAGCGCTGCTGGTTGTTAAGGCATGCAGAGAGTGAGAACACCCGTGACAATATTTTGCAATTCCTCTGACACTCATCAGAGCACCCTGAGACTACTGACATCCTCTACCGACACTGTGACATGTGTTACTGTGTTGACAGGAAATGTCATTTGCTCCCATCTATCCTCTGTGGGGGTCCAGGCATCTCTAGTATGCCTGTATAAGCCAAAGCGGGAACACTGCAGGGACCAAAAATGTGTGGTAGATATATATTTTTGATACACGAGAGCGTTTTTACAAGATGTATTTGTGGTCTTCTTCAAGCAATATGTGTCCTCTGCACCTTCATCGATCTATGATAGTCTGTCTTTACTCTTCATTTGTATTATTGTAATTGTGCAGATGGGGTCATTCTGTGTCTCACTGATGACAGCCATCCAAGGCAATGAAAATCAAAATATTCTGTTAATGCAATCATGTGCACTTATTGAAATCGACTGCTATCTGTTGCAGCTCATTTTTAATCCAGTTTGTCAACAACAACTGACTTTACTGTCCCCATCTTGGGTGTTCAAATTAAGATGTGATCCTCTTCTTATTCCTCTTTCTCACATGGCATGAATGGAGAATAATATTTATTTATATATAGTTGTATTTCTATTAATTTTCAGCAGAAATGTGTTGCTCACTGGGAGAATTACTGAACCATTGTTCATTTAGTGCCTCATTCATTATTAACTGCTCTGGTGTCAGGTACTGTGCCGTTGTGTTCTTGGTGTGACAGTGTGGACAAGCACAGATTGATGGTTGCACGCGACCATGAGGCAAGATGGAGCTTCACTTGCAAGACTAGATGTTGGGCTTGTTGTCTCAGCCCGTCTCTTTGTCCCCACTTGTCCGTAAACCCTCCGCAGCCCGTATTGCGTTCATTTGTTAGAAAATTAGGTCATGTAATGCAGTTACAGTCGTATTTGATGTGATAGAAATTATATTGGTGTAACACACCTGCGATTGGAAGTATCCTCATTTCCAATAAATACAGATTAGTTAGTGTAATTCAACATAATAGATGATTTAATTGATCATTGGCCGCAATTACATACGCACACCGACTATTATCAAAATGGCAAAGCAATCGTCTAATTAAGCTGTTAACATAATCCTCCATGCTGACAGCTCTCTATAATAATCCTGTGTATGTGAGTGAAGTGCGTATCTTGAGAGACAGCTGCAGGAATTGGAACGAGTTTTGTCAAAAAGAAAAAAGGAACAAAAGATTGACTTCTAATCCTGCTGCTATCAAATTTTACCCTAAAAATAATTATAGCAATGACTCTGCAGAAGCACTGAAGCTTTAAATTCCTGTGGTTTTCCAACAGAGCTGATTTGACATGTGTGCCTACCTTCCTGGCTCTTGTTAAAATGCCACGAGCATGGCATGCTTGTCCGAAAAGCTGCGTTACAGCCATGTTTTGCAACACCTATAATGTAAACCACAAGACTCGCAGCATCTGGCCAAACCAACCATGTTGGTCATGAACATCTGCTCAGTTTAATTCAATTTACTACAGCAGCAGTGCAATAAACAGCACCTCTGTGAAGCTTACAATGCTATGGAAGGACATTATGCTTCTGCCTCCTACTGTATATGTATACAACACCACTATATTTAATATTTGTATATGTAAGCTCCACAAGTAATTTGTTTCTGTATTCGATGGATCATATTACTACTCTTACTGGAGGCAAACGTGGTGATGAACCAGCTGAGACTAGAAGGTCCCCTTACCTCTGCAGCGCCACTGAGTTTTTTTTACTTCTTTTAGCCAGTTGATTTTGGTTTTGTGACCCACAGGCTCGACTCTTATCAACCCCATTTCCAGCAGGCAGCACGCAGCAAATAATCTCCTTCAGCTCGACCAAAATGACAGAAAAAGTAGTGACTAGCTGGTGGATGAAGTCAAACATCTAGCAGCTGCACAGCCAGATAATAGAGGCTGTTACGTTCCCTTTTTGAAAATATGGGGGGGGGGGGGGGGGGGGGGGTGGAAAAAAAAAACAAAAAAAATTGGAGGGGGGGGGGAAGGGGGGGAAAAAA
>NW_022280039.1:9782262-9797662 GCF_004355925.1 Anarrhichthys ocellatus
GAGATGATAACATGACACCCAGAGAATTTGAAGGAGTCGGCATAGAGGTGAAAATGAAAGAGTCTCCAGATAGTCTCCAGATAAAACTCAAAGACGTAAAGGTGTAACGGGTACCCCCAACTCAGCAGGGAATTTCACCTGGAGGATAAAGTTGCTGAATCCAAAGTTACAGAGGAAGGGGCACAAGCATGTGTCATTCAAGCTTTGGGCCACATATGGACAGCGGAGTGTGGTTTTATCAGTAAAAATAACATTGTTCTTTGACAGTGTCAGCAACAAACCCAGGGCATTCTGGGTGTTGTGCGTTTTCTACCTTTTGAGCAAAAAGGAATACCACAGCCCTTTTTCTCTGGTCTTGTAGTAGCACCAATTTCAAAAATACTTGTGCCAGTTTTAGGAAAAGACCATCTTTCAAGCAAAATACTTCTATAACAAGTTTGCTCAAACAGGGCATTAACAGCTCAGACAGGCTGAGAGCAGAGAACAAAAGATGAGAACTCTTAGGGCGTGCTCCTTTTATCGAGAGTCCCGAAGGATGACTGGCCAGCTTGAAGTCTGAGGGAACCAATGAGCAGCATGACCGGACTGCACAGGTGGAAACCAATCATTTTGTTAGCACCTGGAGAGAAACCAGGGCAGGGAGAGAGAGAAAGAAATGAAAGAGAAGCACACACAACAGGCACTTTGCCCCATTCTGGCACCAAAACAGAGCTACAATTACAGGCAATATTGGACTTTCACTCAAACCGTGGACAGAAACATATTTCTAAATTAAGTAATTAAATAACCAAAAAATCTAGACACTCAATGATATATCTTTTTAAGAGTGCAGATTTAGACATGCAAGATGTGTTGGCCACTTGGGAGCAGTGGAAACACTTGACATATCTCCTTTTAAGTTGATGTGGGTGAACTTGTTAGCAAGCATTTGCTAATTAAAACACCCAGCAGAAACACAGCAGCATTAGAATTCATTAAGAGGTATGTGTGTTTTAAACATGATGAATACAAGTCAAACAGCCTACTCTCTCTAATTAGCTCTGGTTTTGGTCTCCACCAACTCCTGAGGGAAATATATGGTGCTTTGGCAGCTCAATGCTCAACTGTGTGCACCAACTTTGGTCGTGCTTATTCTTGCCTTCTCAATGCGACTTTTGTGATCAGATGCGTCAGATCGGAACTCAGCTGTGTTTACATATATCTACATATATATATATACATATGTATTTCGTGGTTAAAGCAGCGCGCTGTATTTCCTCTAAAGTATTTGTTGTTTTTGCCGCTTACGCTTCCTCTCTTCCTCCCTAGTAGACTTGTTTTATTGAAAAATAGCAGAAAACAAAGCTCCACTAATTCGGTGATAAACACATGTTCCTATACATTCTTCACAATAAAATTCCCCTGTTATTTTAAAAGCTTTTATTTTAAAGCAGCAGAATCAGGAAATGTTGGGTTTTAATCAGCAGTAATAACATGAATCAGACAGCGGCTCTCAGTTGTGCTTCAGCCTCAGTTTTCCTCTTCTCCTCCCTTTGTTCTCCTCGGGAGTGGAACTCCGTTGTGGGGGGGAGATGATGGAGACCTATACGTTTGATAACTTGTCCGGACTGTGCCCACATGCTGTCCACACCTCACTGAGATCCGAACTCAGTGCGAGACAAGACCTTCTCGTCATGTGGTCATGTGGTCTAGCTGATTGGATCTCAATGCAAGCAAGAGCCGATCTTGGAGCGTACAGACTTGATAGTTAATGCTTCCTGGCATTGAAAAGACAGCCAAAGTCTCTGCTGTTTGGTGCTGGGGAGGTAGCACACAGTAAGGTTATGGAGTTTGTTTTATGAAAGCAGCTGCCTGCAGCAGAAAAATTGCAGCCCTTAAAGCCAGAACAATGACCTACAAGACGCTATAAAGGGGTAGCGCGGAGTTATGATCCTCTGTAGGTTCATCACTACAACTGACCCTTTCACATAAAGCTTATCAATGTGATGCATCCTAAATATAATAATATTGATTTGTAGCAGCTAAAGGTTGTGAAAATTACCATAGAGTTCAATAAGCATCACAATATTTGCAGCGTGGCTACAGTATTACCTTACAGTACAACCTCCTGTGTGTCATACAGGAGGTGTGTTTCCATCAGTTTAATATAATTAGTTTATGCCTTTTCCCTACTTGCATTATACTTTAAGAATAATTTCCCTCTTGCTAAATTAATTTCCATGCTTAGAAGCACAATTTGATTCAGGAAAATACCTTGAGGAGAGATGAAGCCTCACTTTAATTCCAGCCTGTCCTCACGTAACCTGCAGTGCCTCCCCACCATTCCTGGTACTGCCCCGCTCCTGCTCCTTTAAAGCCCCTTTGCAGGAACGCACCTGGTCTGTACTGCATGAGCAGAGGAGCTGGGGGGCTCGGAGGTCTCGAGTCTGGTGGCCTATCAGTCCAGACCTCCCTGGCAAGAGAGGAGAAGGAGCAGGACGAGCAAGCAACGCGCAGCTGGTGCCAGGATCACTGACTCTCTGGCTGCTGCCGTGGAGTGAACAGCCTGGTGTGGGAGTAGATCTCCCTTGTGAACCGGGTCTCTGCGTTTCTTGCTCTCACTCGTCTCAGCTGCGTAACGAGCACTGCTAGCTGAGAGAGCAGAGGACTGAGAGAGTGAGAGAGATTCAATGCTATTTTGTGTGTGTGTGTTTGCGTCTCTGTGAGCGATTGTTGATTGCTTGAATATAAATGGGATGTGCTCGTTCACCTAAATCAAGGCCACATGCTCGGGCCCAGAGTAAAGTGCTCTAAGCCCAATGAAGCGTTGTACTGTATCTGCCACTCAGCTCAGGAAATAAAGCCGGGCACTTTCTCTGCCCTACATGAAATACTTAGGGTAACCTTCAGAGAGTCTGTTGTCATAAACTGACTTCATGAACTGATTTTAAAAAGATTTAGTTTATTTCATGTGTGCTATATTTTTTTATGAATGGAACAATGATCACATTTGGCCTCATTTCCTTCATCTCATATATGTTTAACAAGTTGACTATTTCCTAATGCCGGTATTATTGGGGTCTTTGGAGCATTCTTTGGCCATGTGTGCATTTGGAATATGCCTCAATTGGGGTTTTTATTGCAGTTTGTGACACACAGCTTTTTGCCTTTTTCGGTAGCCAGCAGTGTGAAAAGCTGGGGGGGGGGGGGGATTCAGGGGCCAAAAAAAAATCCCACATTTCTAGTCGGATAGAACATTATGAAGGACTTGGATATCAACAGGTTTTGGGATATGTGCAAATATGTGGTTAAAGGAATGAAAGAGGGAGACTGTGTTTGCACGGTCGAAGGAGTCCGCCACTAGTGGAACACTTTGAAAAATATTCCATTTTGACGACAGTGTGAAAACAAGAATATTAATGAAATATTAATTTTCGTTAGCCACGTTAACAGCATAGCAAGAGTGTTATCTTTTTTAGAATATTTTGTGCAAGTAAAGGTAGTCAATGAATTTATCTTAATAAGAAGTATTGCATGTGTATCCAAAGTCTAATGCATTTATTCCTTTGCGATATTGACCTCCATTGTTGTCTAAAATCCCCCTAATAGCTGATCAATGATCCACATTGTTGCACTGGTTGACATGTTCTTCCATTAATCAATCAATCCCACCTACTCCCAAAGTCTGACTAGCACGTCAAATATGTATAAATCCTGAAAAAGTCCCCAATGAAATGTGAATCTACTTGTGGGGGAGGATTGCTTGATTAAAAACTACAATGCCTAGACATCATAGTCTTTTAATGCGGAAGGTAAATCAGCTTGAGCGTGGACTGACTGCACAGGTTGCAGGAATCAAAAGGTTATTGAGACCCCCTCTCACATTGTTGGTTTAGTTTAGGTTAATTAAAAATACATAATAATGCCAGCCTCATCCTTTGAGACCTTAGCACCAAATAAAGGTCTTTGTCCGTCAGCAGTCTGACCTCAATCTTTCTAACACCAAATTACGAGGTTTCTAATGAGCACATTGAACACATCATGACTGCGAACCTGCCAGCAATTATCAAAGACACACAAAAAAGTAAACCGGAAATATCTCTTGAGACTAAATCATCTCCCATGATTTACAATGGTGGGCTGACAAAATTGTGTTACCGATAGCCCATCTGTGCCAAACTGAAACAGCTTCTATAAACAGCAAAGGGTAAGGTGACTTTGACTAATACATCACAACATGCTCTGTCCACTAACAACTCTCGAGATGGGTATACGTGGCAGAAAAAATGAAAAATCTCCTTCACACAACATTTTTCTCATGGATATATTCTCACGTCTCTTTTCTAAAGATATATGAATTATATGGTGCCACAAATATTACAAGCTGTTCTGCAGTTTTTGCGCATCTCAGCACATTTCAGCTTTTGGCATGGTTAAATATTGAACTCTGCATGCATAATATATATAATACACAGTGAAGAGGAATATGGATCAGTCTGTATTCACTCTCTCACTGCTTTTTACAGCTGACAGCTTGTCTGCCAATGGAACTGAATACCTCTGAGGGTGATCATCTGCATATTCTATCTGAGTTTGCAACAGTCTAAGTTATATTATCAAACAAACAGTCCCAATCAATGGCAACTAGCATTACACTAGTAAATATGTCTTACTGTGTTATATTATATGTACATATTTTGCATTTGCTTTTAAAACACTTGTGTGAAGTCTGGCTATACTAAAAATGTAGGAATTGTTCGACCCATTGTTAGAAGTAATACACATTACATACACTGTGGAAGTCAATTAGCAATTTAGTGAACCTAGACTTTTTTAGCCTGGAACCAGACCTCCGAATCACTGCCCATAATGTACCACACATTTGTTCAGTTATTCAAACAGGTCCGGTGTTGTGCCCGACTGACAGCTGTTTTCTGAAACACTTAGACTGCCAATTAGAGCTCAATAGGCAGAATATCTTCCTAGTGCTACATCTATGAAAAATACTGTCAGATGAGATTATTGCAGCAGTACAAGTTTCTTTTCGGGGTTTTTTTTGTCCAGAAAAAGGTTATGACTTTGGGTTTTATTTTAGTTCTGACTTTTGTATTTTATTTTATTGTAGTATTAGGTAGTTTCCAGAGTGTTTGCTAGTTTTAGTTCAGGTCAGTTTTTCAGAAAGGTCTCTTTTAGTGTTTACTAAATTTTAAAGTAGTTTTAGTTTGTTTTTGTTTGGACCAGGTTCAATGTCTCAGAAGTATTAAGGTACATATACTGTATATATTCAAAATACATGTTTGGAGAACTGTTTAGTGTTCTTTGTGTGTCCAAATGTCAAGATCATTCAGTTTCTGTGGTTCAATGTCACGATAGTTAATGGAAATTTGTTCAGTTACTTTCTATATGTAGTGATATAGCTAAAAATATTAAAACCAAAATAAATGTATGTGTGGGCACCCCAGGTACACCTTCCACCATGGATCTGACCCGAGGACACTGAGCTGAATGGTCTGAAAGCAACACATCGGCTGCACTACATTTCATCAGGATTGACTCATTTTTAACAAAAACATATGACAGCCGAATAATTTGAAAGACGCAATCACATAGAAACTCTGCACATATGGCTTTAATTTATGCTAAATTCCACAACAGATATTTTCCCCCTCCTAGGCTTGTTGGCCAAATATAAATTCTGCACATATGGCTTTAATTTATGCTAGATTTCACAACAGATATTTTCCCCCTCCTACGCTTGTCGGCCAAACTAGAAAGTAGTATCAGTGTATTCAATTGAAGTTTGGTAACTACACAAGAAACTGAACATATGAGTCATGAGGCTATAAAGCTGAAGTCAGTTTTTTGCCCCTTGACAGTTTTCCACTGAATTATGTCAAAAGAACTTTAATGAAGTGATGTGCACCACCATTTCTACTCTTTGTCCAACAAAGTTGATCGAAATCACGTCATTATTCGCAGACCATTTGGCCTGGACAACGTTGGCCCAAGCACTCAAAAAGGAAGTTTGCTGAATCTCCGGAAGGCTCTTCTCCAGCCATGATCATCATTGCTCAGTGGGCAGGAGAGTCCTCATTGTATCTCTGTGCACTGTGCTCTGTTTGATGAGTGTTTGCTGCTTGGCCCTGAAAATATTAAAATTTGCATATAGTGGCTTGCATTATTCATGGTAAAAATTATTTTATAAAAAGGCTTTTAAACATGTTTTGTATTCACCACAAAATCAAAGCTGCAGTGGTTTGTGAAAAAAATGAGGTTCAGCTTTTTTGTTTTCTCTTATAATGGAAAAACAGACTCTCTTTCGTCTTCCCATATTGTCTCCTCTCAAAAACAAATCCACCAATACAGATTATATTTGAATGTAGATTTGAATACGACTGTCTCGTCCCTTAATGTAATTCTTTACAATTAGTCATCCATATCACTTCTAAAACGACACCACCAATGCTGCAATTCATTTTTTACAACAAGAAGGTGTCGTACAACTCCCTAGTACATAAATACATCTTAATTTGATTTCTAGCAATCTCTTGAAGATTATAGTTAGTTTATTGCCTGACTAATTTAAGAGACCTTGCACACTGATCAGAAGACTAATGAGTGATATGACTGCAAGACAAAACCACTAAAATACTGCCTTTACAATGGTCCGAAAGCAGCTAAAGTGACACTCTAAATTGGTATTCCGTCTTGTATCGCTCCCTGCATCTTGGCCTGGTGTAACATTTTCAAAAGGACAGAGAGAGGAGGAGTGAGCGCTGACCTATGGTGCAGGGCAGCTGCTTGTAAATAGACACACTGCCGTTGTCCTTCAGAAGAGAGACTTTCTCACCAGTGTAATCCATCCACGCTGTTCTCTGATTTACGAAGTGTCGCTCGCAGACAGTCGGGGTGGCGCCTTTATCTCTACCTTGTCTTGGTAAATGAATTCCAAATGGCACACTGCCCAGTTATTTGTCAGTGCATTTGTTATTGCTGACAACCGCAACACCCCTTTAAACAAATATAAATCCGTGGAAAACAATCGCTGAGCAAGATGCAGCGTAACCTTTTGAAATATCACGCTGGCCATCAGTTTCCGTCGCAGATCATCCCCCCCCCCCGTCCCCCGTCCCCCCACACATGGAACATGAAAGTAATGGCAGCATAAGTCGTCTCCGAAAATACTCGGCCGTCTCTTTTTGTACTGTCTGTAACTCGGAATATGCTAGTATCATTAGACTGTGGGAGCAGCTTGGGGGTCCAATGACAAGTACTGCTGCTGTAGTAATGAAAGCAGTACATTTAACACACCACCTCCACGAGACATAGGGTGACGTGAGAGCAGAACATTTAATATGCAGAGGATTGAAGTTGAAACAATGCTGTAAAAAAGCACATTTCCTTTAGAGGCCCTGTGCAAAGAAAAGAAAAGATGAAGAAATGACAACTCATTTCATTTTCATACACACTGTTGAGTACAGTTAACACATGGTTGATATGGAGCTGAACAGCCTGCATGTCTGTAATTGGTTGTTGGTTTACAGAGGGTGTAGGAAACTGAAACATGCTCACAGGGGGCAAAACAAACCATAAGGAGACATCTTACCATTATCCGAGGCTTCCACTGAAAGACAAGCAGAGAGTAAGTACAAATGTAGTAAATCAGAACAAGAGTTACAAACAGAAACATTGTATTGTAAAACTGATTAAGCACAACATGTCAAATAGACACAATGTAACAGGCACAAAATATATAGGTACATGCATAAATACATTCAATCAAGGAATAAGTCATGAAAATGTTCGCCAAGGTCCTCAGGATAATGCATATTGACTTAGCAACAACAAATAAGGGGCGGGACTCTGCGAAGGGTCAATTGGACAGAGAACCATCAAATACAATTGGTAACATGGTTCCCCTGAGTATGAATCCTAAAAACGTTGGTCATTCCATCAAGTTTCTGGGAACTTACGATGGATTTCATAACCCTAAATAATTAATTGACTAATCAAAAAACACAACATTATTTTATTGGTAATGAATCAGTGGTTGCATATCTGCAAGGGAGCAATTAAAAAAATCATAAATGACAGCAAGACCCACATTGAGGCTCCCAAGCCACAGAGCTAGAAAAACGGTTCTGGCAGGGAGTGTGGTACCATTTCCCCCCCCCCCACAGTTGAGTGAGCTGACTGGTCTCACCAGGATTGAGTTAAGCTAAAAGTATTAGTCTCAGTCAAAAGCAGCATGTCCAGCCTCTGAGAGGCTGTAAAATCATGTAGAATAAAAGTTCTATTTGTCACGGATCTTACATTTATTAGTGCCACTTTAGCAGCCATTTGTTGTTGATCCATCATTCGAGGATGACAATATGCTGGAGATTCTTCAACCCCCTGCATGATTTAAAGTGCAGAAGAGTCAACACTTCCCAAAGTATCAAAAATATATACTGGTATATCATAAACACAGGGGAGATAAAGCAGCTCAAGGCCCTTGGAGGAACACTTCAAGGAGTGATAGAAGGTGGAACTAATCCTGTGGTCAGGGGCTCAGTCTAAGGGGACATCATTTACAGGCGGTCACAGATGACACAGAGGCTCGTGGAGAGCAGAGTCTGTGAGACAGGTTTGCAGATAACAGTCTGGAGGGCAGATGCCGTGACATTTGTTGATGGTGGTGTGCCATTCCTTAAGCCACGGGCTGGAACGCCATACGTTTTCTCGGTGGTTGCATCATACAGAATCCTAGAGATGGCAGCGACTGATCAAAACACAACAACATGAATGAAACACTCACCCAAAGCCAGGGCTGCCTCGATACGTCAAGTAAAGAAGATGCAACATCTTACATAAGCGTCAATTCTCGTCTTTCTCTTCCCATCCCCTCGTCATTGTCATAGAACGAGAAATTCTGTCTATTTAAATATACACAAGAGGCTGAAAACGGATCAGACTGATTGGACCACACGGAAACAGATACAATTAGACGTAATTAAATCTTGTAAAGCCTATGCTGTTTGCCAATTGCTCATTGGGAGATGCTTCTATTTGCTGAGGGGCTTTGGTAATGTTGCACAAACTCCCAGTCAAACTGAAGAAAGGCATAATCCCCCTCTTCTTATATTGCGGGCAATTCGTCTGAATTCCATCTGCGCCTCAAAAAGATTTCATGTACAGCACAACCAAATAGCAGGAACAAATTGACAGCAGACCAGAGGTGATAAATAATTCAGCAACATCTTGATTGGCGTTTATCAGGTTTTTTTTCAAGAAGCCCTCATTCTCCTTGGGTTGAACTCTAGCCTTATTAGCGTTAGTGTTGAGCTCCATAAAGTTCTGGAATCCCCCACCCCCCTCATGACACTACACCTTGACCTTGTCTAATGTGCAAGAAAGCAGAGCTGACTCCCAGAAATTTTGGAGCAGGGTGTTTGGACATTCATGTATTCATCTCGAGAGGAGTTCAGATGCTGAGACGCTGGGATTTCTGTGAGAAAGTTTTCATGCTGGGAACAGACAAGGGCCGGCTGGTGCTTATTCTGATCTAAAGCAGCGAAAGAGAGAGTAAACAAGCTGACAGAAGTAACCCTTGTCTCGTTGGGCTTTTTCTAACAACACAACTGGCACCTAAAACGGAATCCAACAGGCTGAACTGAGAGGTTCAAGGCTGTTTTGAGGTCTCCTCCGGTCAAGTGTTCCTCGAAAAGTGTGACTTTTTCTCTCAATAAATCAAATCATTTCTCGATGGTAGTGCAAAGAAAAAAGTGATTCCCAAGCAGTGGTAACTGTACCTGGGGTACAGTCTCTGCCAGGGGGTTCAGATTGTAGAGCAGCTCAACTAATTTAACTAATGTAATTAATGACTGAAATAGTTACTTAAAAGTAATGGAAAAAATCGTTGAAATATCCAGCTTCTGGCATATCATTAGAGCAAATTTAACCAAAATGAACTTTGTCAGTTCAGTTGTATTTAGAGCTGTCTTCTGTCTCGATCGCCAGGTGACGTGGGAGTTAACTTTTACACTGTGATCTTTGGCTTCAGCTTCTAAAAGGGGTGTTTCAAATCTCCTCTGTCACTACGAGAATATTTATGACGATCCAAATGGGTTTTTAACCTCTGGACCCGGAGAGGAGTATTTATTCCAAACATGCCCTTCAAGCTGTCTTCTCTGGCACTCACAGAAACTGCCACCACTAATCAGGATACAAGCCCTGTGTGGGTGGGCACACTTCCCGCTGTGCCTGTTGATTCAGGGCCGAGTGTGGGAATGTGATATAGAGACACGGGCACAGTTTCCATTTGAACGTGTCCTTGACCAGCTTTGTATGCGGTCCCCGTGAGCACATGTATGCTCCTTTTGTGGCCATGTGAATGAAAACTTTCGATTCGTAGTTGTGAGGAGTGAAACGGAAGCAACACTGCAGTCTTCCCATTTTTTAAGACATGTCTGCTAATTATGCAGCTATCCCTCAGGCTCATTCCATCAAACTGGCTCATTGAATTGCAAGTGAAGTCAAGACTTATTTCTCTCCTTTTTGCAAAAATGCAACATTTATTGCGTGCATAGAGTAGCAGTATCTTTACCTTATAAGACTTAATATGTACCGCATTCTCAGTGGGCTCTTTTCAAAGCTGGCCTAGAGTAGTGCTTCGATTTGTTTAGAGCGCTAGACTCGTGTTGATCACAATTGTGTGTGAGGAGTTTAAAGCAAGGCCTGACACAAATTTAAGTTGGGGTCTATTGTTGATTGCATTGTGACTTCCAACAAGGCTCAGGCTTTGCGACACTTGGGCATTTTCATTAAGTCTGTTTTTGAACAGAATGGAAATGGAGGTGCAAGTCTTTAACACCCGACCCGCATAATGGACTGGAGAGCAGCTGAGCGTTTAAGAATTGTCCCTTGGCCCCCCCGCAGACCAAATATCTTTCTACAATGCCTAGTAATTAAGAAGCACTGATTGCCATTTTAATGACTTCCTTCTAGTGCTCAATATATTGGCAGTGAGCAAGGGTAGCAGAGTGTGTGTGTGTGTGTGTGTGTGTGTGTGTGTGGGGAAAGTCTGAGTATAAAATGGCCATAGTGACAGGCTCTCTGGAGAGTCGAGGTGTCATTCTCAACCCATTATCAGTCTGGATTCCTTTCATTCCCAGCATCCACACCTGTGATTTCTCCCTCCGTCTCTCTCACACACACTGCCTCACTCGCCCTCAGTGGTCCACAGATACACGGTGAGACCATTTTGGCAACATGCCACTCCGGGACACTTATTAAGCATTCAGAAAAATAAGGCTCGTTATGATTATTAGATTAAGAATAAACCAGTGATTATTTATCGTTCCGAAGTTCTCAAATACTGTGTCTACTTTCTATGTGTAAAACCTAGGAACTGGAAACTGAGCTGTGCTGAGTCATTGCACCTCACAGATGCAACACGACTGTGTCTGATAATTGCTGTCAGACTGGCAACATCACTTCTGTGAGGAAGCAGGAAACTAATACTGTTAAGCTAGAAACTCTCGGAGGTAACCCAAAGTCATGTGGTGGCTTTGTTCTTTGTTAGTTTGAACATTTGGCCAATTTCTAGCGATTTGAACGATTTGTAGCAATAACTAACAATATCTTCATCTGAATAATCATGATGTAACGCAGTATAGTTCAATAAAATACATTTTGTTTAATGAGACCCGTGATATTGCGGCCTTCTGGCCAACATCACCGTCTTAAACAGGCTGTAGCAATTGGTTTAAAAGCTAGCTTGTTGGAGAGGGGGCTGAAAAACGCTCCGAAGTTAGGCTACATTTTGGCAAGGTGGAAACTGGCATGACCATATTCACAGGGGCCATTTTATTAACCATATTATTTCGACCATCTTTATCGATTGGCAAAAATTGTTTCAGTTTCACATAAAATCTGTGTAACTTCAAGCCAAAAATTGTTGTAACAGTTTATGAGACATAATTGAGCATTCGGCCATCATACACTTCAATCCTAATGTTCTTCCCTAATATACTCTAAATTTTCCAAATCTGAAGAGGCACCGAGTTTATTCTATGTGGCATATACTGTTGATCTGCTGTCTTCCCCTAAAGATCCCCTGTCTCCATTTACAAAAAGACAAAAATGGGTCCACGTAGGTCTCTAAGGGTCACAATACCCAGTAATGAGGAAATCTCTCCTGGGAAAACATTCCCACGCATCATGATGCATTTTATGTTTCCTGCAGCAGCAACAGGAGCTTATTTGCAGCCCTAACTAGTGAAACCAGAAAAAGGAAAAAAACAAAACTTTATTGACGGAAAATCCATGAACCACAGACCACGCTGTTTGCCAAATGAGAAAAAAATGAATCACAATTTCTGTTTCGCACCCCAGTTGTCACCAAAATCATGAACAATTTGTGCCTTGTGGTGTACCAGTTCAACATAACATTTGTAAAAATAGATAAAAGGAGACATTTTGCCAGTTACACATATTAGATCACTTCTCCCACTGACATAGAAAGCAGTAGAGAAAGATGTTTCTTACAGTTTAGTAAAAATGAGTGGCTATGCCCTTTAATGTGACCAACTCCTTTATAAGTGCACACTGGGAAAGTGTGTTTAGAAAACTAATTTACTGCTGGCACAAAGCCGTCAAATGTTACACGGTTGTCGACAGGTTTATTCATGCAGATTGTGAATGTTACTTTCAGTTTGATTAATTAATTAATCACATTGTTCCGAAGACTCAGGATACGTTTTTCATCCATCTTTGTGCTTCGTTTCTTACGTAAATCAGACAAACCTGTGAAATTATTGAAAACCTTGTTAGCTGGCTTTAAGCAATATCTTACATTGCTGTAAGTGTGCACACCTTTCAATTATATTTCACATGCAACACTCATTTGAAACAAGGATGGATTTTTAATGAAAACACTTTCATGTAGTCAGTTTGGAGACTTAATAATGTACTGCTGGTGACACAGAGGTGGAACATTGTGCCTCTCTAGTTGCATCTATTCAGCCACCAGAGAAGTGTCTTCTTCTGAGAAGTAGCAGCGTGCTGCAGAGAGCAGCGCTAACAATCCAGTGACAGGCTGTGTCCCTCCCTGCTCGGTACATTACATTAGTCTTGATGAGCGAGGGAGAATGGGGCCACCGGTCCGATCAGGCACAATTTACAGGAATTATCCTCCACTGTTTTACTTTCATTATCACACCTCTATCTCTGGTGTTTGCCAGCGAGCGTTGTGTGCCGCTCAGTGGTGTTGGCTTATTCAAATAAATGTTCAGCCGAGGCAGAAGATGCTGCAGCTCTGCTGAAAATGAACTGCCTCCTGTAGTCTGCGGTCTAACCTAATCAGAGAGGATAATGCACTGTGCCGCGTTGACTGTCATCTCTCCTATGGGGGTCTTTCTTTATATAGATTACACTTTGGCTGTCCACAGGTCTTAGGATGTTTATCAGCCTGAACATTTGAAATGGAAGAAGTAATAATAGCAGAATATAAAAAGATACTGACATTTCTGCCATCGACATTTTACTTGCTCATTTCACTTAAAAGTAGAAATGTTTTAGTAGGAAAATATTCTTAAAGCTGCGGTTTTCCGGGCGGCAAATGAACTGTTTCTGTTCAGTCTTACTGTTAGTCTGCTGTTTTCTGTCAAAAAACGGTACTTGCCCAACACCAAATGCCAGACAGGCAAAGTCAGCTGGGTGAAAATACAAAACATCAATTACCAGCTAAAAAGACAATATTCATCCGCTGACTAGTCATATTTACTACGCATCAAAAACAATTATAATCTGAGACAAGATACGTTTGCCTTGAAACATAATTCACAATGCACTTTTGATGTATGGGAATGTACATTTTAGGAGACAGGGTCGTTCCACCAGTATTGAGATAGTGAATGTCTCTGAACATAACCATAATCATCCTTGTCAAACTGCATTTAAATCAACCCGTTCTCACTCCCAACTCGTCAAATACCACCAGTGGCCCTCGGCATCTAATACAGACTCACCTAGGCACACTTCAGCATCTGTATGAGACATACTGGGCTTTCAAGTAACTCCAGTGTGACATAGTATAAGGAGCAAGAAAGTCTGTGAAGGGTGGTTGGGAGAGGAGGACGCATGGGTCAAACAAACACAGGACTTTAACCCAGGAGGGTGCCGTTTGTGTCCTGTGTGAAACCAAGTCAACATTGCCTTATTTTAATGCAAGTTAAAAAGATTAACCAAGAACGTTTGTTGCATAAACTTAATCAAGTAGTTGTGTTACTGAGTAAACCGTAATGTAAACACATACTTTGGACGTTTTTTTACATGTGCATGTAACAGACACGCCGTCCCCGACAATTCCAAAACTGACATTTGAGGGTACGTAGAGTGTCATAATTAGAAGTGCAGGGTCACCGACCAATCATCGCTATTTGACGAGTTGGCAGTGAGAATGTAAATACCCCAAAAAAATCCAAATAGAAGCACGGTTTGCTTTCATAGTTGGGTTTTCAACTGATTTAGACATCTCATTTGTTGTGTGTTATTAATCAATTTACATTTCTTGCAATGCAAAATGTATGCAGGCCTTACACTGAGGAGGGCCTTACCTGAAACATTTGTCTCTAAATGATTGAACCAGCTTGCTCCTATTTGGCGTTCGTCCGTGATTGACAGACAGGTGCACTGACGGATAAGTCATAGAGGCAGTTGCTCATGCTATAACATGAGTAAGGGTTATTATCAAATGGTAGGAGTTTGGGAACACAGATGAGCAGCCTGGGCTTGCATCATTTCTTTTGCAGTGTTTCCGTAATATCATCATTAGTGTCAGCAGTTATATGGCCCCGAGTCAAACAAAAAAACACTCTGTTTCTCAAAAAGAACACTCTCCTCACTTTACGTAACAGCGAACTAAGACGACAGCACAGCATACCCGACTGCTGAAGTGTTACTCCCCTTAAGCAAAGTTTGCACTAAACTCCGTTCATCGCAGCTGCATGCTCGAAGAGGCTCCTTGCAACGAAATCTATTAGGACAGGTTAGCGTCATAGTCAAAGCATTTTTCAGCCCCCACGGAGTGAGAGTCATTATGCTGTATCGCCACTGAATCATGTATCCTCAATGAGTGCTAAGGAAGGCGTTTCTTATTTTTGGAGCAGCGCATTCCTCAAGGCTAGCTGAAGCTGTAATTTGCCAGGATCTTAACAGGATAGGCCCTCAACTATCAGGGAATTCTCTGGGGAGCCAGAAGTCTTGTGAGCCTGATCCATCTCTTTATAATGTTGACATTTTCTTTTAGCGGCCATGACTCAGTGGAATTAAACAAGGCCAACCTCTACAAGCTTGTTGTCCATCTATCTGGGTTGGCTGATCTGCACTATATGCGTCTCATGGGGGAGTCCCTGAGAGGTGAGGGCCGATCCTGTTAAGA
>NW_022280039.1:9797762-9807816 GCF_004355925.1 Anarrhichthys ocellatus
TGTCATGCACTCTGAACAACAACAGGACATTATGAATCTTGCGGCCTCTCTGCACTCTTGTTTTGAATAAGCAAACAACCAAGCAAAGAAATAAATAAGCCACTGAACATCTCATTCATCTTTTTCAATTTCAAAACAGTAGATGCCCTCTTCAAGTTTCCATTCACCCCTGAAATGCACCATAGAGGCGAAAGCTCAGCACTGCATTGCTCGATGTGAATGCTCTTCAAGGGGAAAACCTCCGGAGGTATTCATTTTCCTTTCCAGCATTATGCTACCACCTAATCCAGTATTAGTAAATTAGATGGCTAATGATTCATATTGGAAGTAATTGAAAATCAGTACTTTCTTTTGTCTTGTTCTTGAAATCTAATTAGCAAAGCCTTCATGTGAGTGATTGAAAGTGTATGTTTGCTTGAAACAACAGCTCTCACATTACAGGGCTGGTTTTTACAACATGCCGTCTTCTCTGACCCGGGAGGCTGATACAGGGAATGATCAGAGAGAAGCAATACAGGCTATACTGCAGGTGACAGTATATGCACTTTTAATAAGTACAAGCGTACCTTTTTCAACACTGTATTAATCATATAGGATACAAGATGACAAATGAACCCTGAGAGTTATAGGAAGACATGCAGAATGAGGGAGAGGAGAAAAAAAGTGTAAAGGTGGTAAGGAAAGGGAACAAAGCTAAACCAAACACCGGCGTACAGACTGCAGCACCAGCTACTCCTGAGGGAGCCAGAGAGAGATGGGTTGTAAGACGAATCAGGGCCACAGAGGTGATTCTGCAGCTGCACTTCTTCCCTCTCCTTCCGCCACGGACATCTAACGTGCTAGATTCCTGCTACGCCGGTTGTGACTGGAATTAACTGAAGCCGTTTGTTTGTTTATCCATATTCATGACATACCTAGAACTCCGGGTATGCCGAAAACTTTATTCCTGCATATCTTGATGAAGGGCAGAATCAGTCAGCCTTGGCTCATTCCTCACAGAGCTGATCGAACAATGACATCAAGCTGTGCTGGATAAATTGGAATCCTACTGGGTCCATGCTGAAGACCAGCTCACACAGTGTTTGTTAAAAAAACCCACAACCTTACAACTAGGCCGGTATCTTGTTAGGGTATGTCCATCACAAAACTATTCTGGGTACAATAGTTAGGCTTAGTTGCTGCTAAATATACACATTATCACCTCAGGGAATGGTGTGTATGGCGCTTTTACTTTAAAAAAAAAACAGCACAAATGTGTCTGAGTATTGAAGCTGATGACTCCCAGCAGTTAATCTATCCTGATGCCACGGCAAGAGGAATTAGATGGTTCACACAGAGGAGGATCTGCTGCAGTTGTCAGCAACCAGAACAGAAGCTGGTGGCGCAGGAACAAAGACGCTGAGCAAACATGCAGATGGAAGACACCGTTAGCACCTCGACTGATATGATCAGGTCATTTTGAAAGACGGCGATGGCGCAGTGCGGACATTAAGATACTGTTGCGTCCAGGCAGCTGTAGTAACGTTTGTATGGACCTTTTCAGCTTGGATATCATTGCGAGTCTCTGTGGGCGAGCTCCGAAGTTGCTTTCCGGCTGTGCAACTTCTACCCTCCTTTTTCTCAGGCCTTGATACTTGACTAACAAGAAACACAACAGAGGCGACACCGAGTCAAAGAGCTAAGTTACATCATTTTGAAGCCTTTGTTTAAAAAGGACGGGCCGATGACTCGTGCTTGGTTTATGTATTTTCTTTTGCTTGGAAAATAAAAAAAAAGCGTTAGAGGGCCTCAGCTCCCAGCACAAGTTGAAAGGGTGGGGAAGGGGAGGAAGAGGAGAGAGAGAGAGAGAGGGGGGGGGGGGGGGACAGCAAAGACGAGGCTCTCACTAGTGCGGCGTGAGGATGGATACTGGCCCTCAAGGAGATATGGTGGTGCCGCGATGACATTTTTAGGGCAGCTGTGCGAGATATATAGATGAGTATCAGATGTTATCCATTACTCCCTGGGAAAAAAGTATGAAAAAAAAACAAGAAAACAACCGACAACAACAAAGGGCATAGAGGAATAAAATCAAAGAGATCTAATCATGGATCATAACAAATATATCGAGTACAATCAGCTGTATGCGAGTGTGTGGCTGAGGTAGTTCATTTGTGATTGTAATCAAAATAAATCTGTGAATAAAATGAGAGGAAATACATTCACCACTGAATGTTAAGGCACTGCAAGATGTTCGTCTTTTCCTCGTCTCGTTGCTTTTCACGGCCCCCTCCGTATCCGGGAGGCTCGCTCTCTCGCATGAATAAACAACCGAGGTGAACGAGCAAACATTTGCGTTGCACCCTGCTGCTAAAAGTTGGAAATGAATGCAAGAGTCAGGTGGGCTGTCTTGTTTGCGTGCCGCGCACGCTTTCACCCTTAAAACTCTTCAGCGCATAACCTCCTTTACAGCTTCATGTGTAACTTGTAAACTGATAATGTGCTTTCAGCCGTGGAATTATGTTATGACTCAGGGAGATGAGACAGACCCGTTTTCACTTCTTAATGTGCATTGGTGCTGAAGAGTGACCTGCTCGTGGCTGTCATAATCACTGTGTATTTCCAAAACTAAACTTTGTACAGTAATGTTGTGGCATGTGTGAGTTACGCAGATTAATATTCTCTATCCCTCAGACCTAGGCGGCTCAAACTCTTTCATGTTCTCGGTTGTTTGCAGCAAATCAACTGTCACCAGTACAGAGATGCAGCACAGCATATCAATGTAATATTCACGCTCAAACATGAACTTCAATAAAGTCCAAAACCCAGTGGGAGAGAGAGAGAGAGAAAAAAAAAGCACCATTTCTCTTAAGAAAAGCAACTAATTCTCGTGTCTTATTCTGACATGTTTGGGCTTCAATCCCTTTTCCATGTCGATGCCGTTTTACCAAGTTTCTGCGACTTGATCTGGCAGGGGACTGATTCAAACAGTCACTGTTTCTGTGCCGACGAGCAATATTTGCGCTTAGAGACAGAGGGCTCTTCAGCGTCAACCTTTAACTCCCTCGGCTCCCCGTCGAAAAGGCAAGAGACATGACCGCGCAAGACGATGGACAGTTTTAATACAGCAGAACCCGCCCCTCTGGGAAGTCGGGCGGTTACCCCTGCAGATATTATGGGCGGCGAAATTAAGCACATCCATTTCCTGCAGCCTGAACGATGACATGTGGCAACTGGGGCCTCTGATGGGGTTTGGGTTGTTCGCCTTGTCTGTCGCACAAACTCCCACAAATTAACAGAGCAAAATGAATGGCTGAATCCCCATCCCCTGCACGCTAGCGAGCGAAGGGCATTGATTTTCGTACTTGCACTTCCTCGTGACTTTGATTACTTTTGCTTGCATGCACAGCAGACAATGCTATAACTATCCAGGAAGAGAGCGCCGCTGTTAAACTGAAATAATGGTTGCTATGGGATCGATGTTATGGCTGCTACTGTATGTCATTTACAGGCTACCGCTGTGTTTACACGCTGAACAGAGAAGATGGAGATTTGGAAAGGTAACTGATAAAAATGAGTTGCCGGAGGACTGGTAGCAGACATCAGTGGAGACGCAGAGAGTGTAGCCACTTCACAAGGCACGATCATAATGAGTCTCTTCCCAAAACTGTCTCTCAGTCCCGAGGCTGATCCCTCAGGGTTAGAGGAAAACCGCGAACACACGTGCGCGCAGCACCACACGCCCGCATAGAACAAGCTGGGGCTGCATTCAAAGCGCTTCTTTAAACAGCCTCTTCATGCCGCAGCGGATCGCACGATGCATAGCCAATGCCCGGCTGCGGTCCACAGCCGCCACCGATCCACCTGCGGCAGTGGCTCCCTCCCTCCAAAACCCAAGAGGGTGGAAAAGCAGCACACAGATGTATCCAATTAACACCTGCTCCGATGGTTCGCCGCCTTTATCTCCGTCACGCTCCCACATCTCCCCTTTTTTGCATTTTCCATCTCAAAGTCTAATCTGCAACTTGCCAACACCTCTCCCGTTTCTTTTGCCGACCCTCATCTGAAGAGTTCTGCCATCTCTCTGTGGATTTGGGACGAGTGTGGGAGGAAAGTGTGCTGGGTGCATCATGGGTTCAGGTGGGTTTAGGAATAACTACAGCCTTTGCAGGGCGGGATCTCCTGAAGGGGTCATTTCAGTAACCATCTTGGATGAGCAAGTTTATTCTTAAACTTAATTTAGGTTTCCAGACATGTAATTTCACCTCTGCATTTAATCCTAGGAGCTGTGCCAAGCAGCCGGAGAGCAACTTGGGTTCAGTTTCTCGCTCAAGGAAACTTCAACATGCGGAGTGTAAGAGCCGGGGATCGAACCACCAACCATCTGGATGACTGCTCTACTCACTGAACAGCACAGATACTGTTCCATATCTATACTGTTGGTTACTGACACAGATAGTAGAGATATACACGGTGCTTTATCACGCATTGCTAAATACCTACTTAGTCTGTTATAATATCACCAATAATAGCTCACAATATGCAGTTCTAGTGTGACATACTGAATATATCTCTGATACTCTTTTGAATCAATCCACATATTCAAGGATTTTAAAACCTTTCCCAAAATTGTCTGCTTCTCTTGACATCAACCTCCTTTAAAAAGAAAAATCAAGAACAAGCAATTTCTTTTTGCTGGATTCACCCCATTAGTGCACTTCCTGAAAAACAGTTTTTTTCCATTACTGTGCTGTAGATCAAACTGAAATACAGCATTGTCTCCCATGAAGAAAGCCTCAGGTGAACGGACATCTTCCAGTATGTGATGCACGTTGCACACCAATGCCAGACATTGATTGCATCACGTTTCCTCTCGTGTGCTATATGGCACTGTCACATTGGCGGTTCCTCTACCAACGGCAAACCTTTTTACAGTCGCGCAGTCTTGCGTAACTGCAACAAAAGGGCTTTGAGCTCCTTTTGTTATCTTGGATCACTGAGAATGTCAAGGCACATCTTCTTAATGAAGCAGTTTTGTTGCTCTTTGCTTTTTAATCTGCACATGACTGACTCAGAAATGCTTATTTTGAATTTGAAATGAAGGGGAACATTGCTTGGTGAATATCATGACAGTTATCATTTTCCACATTCAATGTGACCTGTGGCAAGGTCATTTTGTAGAAGTATGAGGCATGGAATAACTGTTTATTTAAAGTAATGATTGATCCATCCATTATGCTCTCAATTGCTCAATTAATTTTAGCCTGTCATCATAATGTCCATCTAATTCCCAGAGTCTATAGGTGACGTCTTCAGATATTAAAAAAATAAGAAAGCAGCAGATACTCACGTTTGAAAAATTATTTAATCTTTTCACTATTTATTGATAAGTTTGATGAAACATTCTTGACACAACCGTCTACCTTTTTCTGGAGCTTTCAACCTCATCTCATCTGCGCGAATGGTTATTTATGCATAGTAGGCAGGAATCGTCACCGACTGTAACCATTTAAAGATGGCGACCCAGATACGTCAACCAGAAGAATTACAGAGAGCAGGGTTTCTGCAGATACAGACACTGCCACACACTTCCAGTGGGTCGTAATGATGTTTGAGAGGGATTACTTTTATACGAGTCCATAGGCATACATTGATTCTTAGGAAAACCCTGCATGGTATACCTTTAAGTCTTTCCTCTGAGGCCCCATTTGCAATTGTACCAGGACGAAATCCTGATGAGATTGAATGCACATTCATTTACATGTTTTCACAGGCAGTAATGCACCTGAAGCTATTGAGTAACTGCCAAAAATGCCGGAAGAAGAATATGAACTTTAGCTATAGGTAACTAACAACTAACCAAGCTAACACAAACTCAAGAATGAGTCGTATTCATGAACTACAAGCAACGCAAGAGTGTTATCACCCTAAGTGCTGTAACATGGTTTTATATTATCGGATGTGATCCTGTCATTTTAATGAAATGGGACTAATAATACAACTGTGATGTCACTGTAATTCAGCCGCCATGACCACGAAGGACGAAGGCGCTTAGAGTAAAACCTGTGCTTCTTGAAAAGACGGATGCATTTTCACCTTTTCATTATTTGTCTCAAATGCAGTTGGATTTTACACTAATACACACAATCATTTTCTTGATTAATTTGTCTTTGCAATAAGCAGATTTGAATTACAATAAATAGATTACAATTCCTTACACATACATATTGTGTGTACAGCCTCAGTTTTATCCTCCTTTTTCATACTTTAATTATACATTAATTATATTACTTGAGTGTCATGACATGAATGAACAAAGGGAAAAAACAGTGAGAGAACAGAACTGTGAATTCACATTCTGCGTTCTGTTGTTTCCCCTCATGCTGCTTTTAAATTAAGAACTGCCATCGACTCACATCAGTGGTGATACCTCTTACATGTAGGCTAATTGACTGAATATGCCCAGGCGACACCTTCATCCCAAGTCATTGCATCCATTCTAAAAGACAACAAAAGCCTTGTGTGTTTACCTCTCACAGCAGATCGGCCTCTGATCTTCAAATCCCTTGTTTAGCTTAAGTGGCCCTCTTGGGACTGCGGCAAGCAGGGGATGAGGAGACAGAGAGTGATGGAGCTACAGACGGAGGCCGAGGGTGAGGCTGCAAAGAAAGAAAGAGAGATGGATAAATGAGAGGAGAGGAAGGGAAGAAAAGAAGTGGGGAAAAATAAATATACACAGAGGAGAGTACGGGAGAGGTAGGAGGCAAGAACCCTTTCAGGATGAGACGGCCTTGCCCTCCACCACTGCCTCCTCTCCTTCTCCTCTCCCAGGCCTGATTGAATCTCCTTGCTTGAACTCATCAGGTATTCACAAAGCCAACTCTCCAACGCCCACCTCTCCTACTCTCTGTCATGGATGGAATGAGAAGCTTAGGTCCTTTGTGGATCACTATCCCTGTCATATCTTGTGAAGACGCTATACCTTCCTCTTCGGCTGGGGGTGGTTGAAATAAACTGGGAGAAGAAAAGGGGGAGGCAGGGTATTGATCCTTGTTTCTGCCTTTATCCCCCCTTCCCCCCTGCAATGCGTGTTTTCTTGTGGCAGAGCTAAGTCATCTGGATTCTCACCTGAGTTTTCGTGATGTGGTGAAACGGCGGTGGAGTGACAAGGATTTGAGGTTCGGTCGTGAGCAAACAAGCGCACGCTCAGAGCGAGGCACGATGAGACTTCACAGCATCTCTTCTTTGTTTTGTTGATTGATGAATGTTGTTTTTGTTTGTATTCCACCTGCTTATCTGCGGCTTGCTCGACTGTTTCCTCGACGCATTCCAAACACTCAGACACAAACACACAGCCGTGTCCCACCTTCATTCGTGCTTTTTGCCATAGTTGTTTTATGTGTTTTTGATCGCTAAGGAGACAGCAGCACCTGCACATCATTTCTGTTTCTGCATGAAAATCGATGGTATCGACAGGCACTATCATATACAGACACCGCTGCGACTGAGCAGGCAGAGGAGGGCGAGGGAGAAAAGCAATGGGGGCGATCAATAAACTAATGAGGGCTCAGAGCAGGATAGTCATGTGAGGGGAGGTGTTGTGTGAGAGAAAGGGGAAAGAGACATGGGGAGGAGAAAGATACCAGCCAATACGTGATGTAGGGTGGGAAAAAATAATTATGCATAAGTGTGTGTACATGCGCCCCACCAGCGACACGTTGTAGCTGGATTATTGGTTGTTGCTGCTGTGACCCTGCAGAACCTGGCAGTCACCACAGTACTGCACAGCACAGTTTGTCACCGCTCCTCCATGATCTGAGAAGCAGCAACACGCACGCACGCACACACGCACACGCACACGCACACACACACACACAGTGAAACCCTCATGGGTTTTGCGGGATAGTGTTACCTGCCGAGTCTCTACTATCAACCTAAACAGAGAAGTCAACGTCCGGCTCCTAAATTGCTGGAAATTTTAATGTCTTTGCATCTGTTCCAACGTAACTCGTCCTATACACCTACAGATTTAAGTTTCATTTAACCCTTATTATTTACACAGGTGTTAAGAATGTGTGCATTGTGAATTATCCAGAGTATTAGGGACGCAGTTTCTCAAACATTTTGTTAAAGCTGTGAGCATCACAAACAAAATTCAATTTACATGAAGTTAACTAGCTAACTCGGGTTCAGGAGCAGGACCACGCCTCAACCACACCTCTAATTACTTGCCAAGCCTATACTTATACATGAGCAACCCATCCTGAGTTTTCTCGACCCACACTGCCATTCCCACCTACCCCATTCCTCCCTATGTCCATCCCCATCCCTCTACCCTCTCTGCCTCGTCTTCATCCCCTCTTATTCGATCCTCTGCATACCTCTTCTCCCAGGTACGGTACCAGGTGCCAGGTCCGTAACTGGCTTGAGAGACTCTATTCCAGTCTTCCCGGTCCCAAACATGCCTAAAAGGATAACTTCTCTCCCCACGTTCATCCGTTCATTCATCCTATACTTCCTTATCTTATTAAACCTTTATAAAAGGTTGGATCTCAGAGTTGAAAGCCTGTCAAGAACACACAAACTATCTGCATGGCTCATTCCAGCATCCTGAGGAATTATGCCGACGATTTCACGTCATGATTTCTGTCCAACGCAGGAAGTAGTCTGACCTTTTATGTAGCACGGCAGAAAGTAAGGAGACGTCTTCTGTCACTAACCTTCAGTTAGGTCTTTTTTTTATCCCAACCATGAGGATTATGAGAACTGTCATATGTGTGTGTGTGTGTGTGTGTGAGTGAATGATCTCTTAACCAAAGTGGGGGAAAACGGTTTGCTCAGTCGACTTGAAGCTTAAATCAACTCATCAACAAGTGTCTAGTTTAAAAACTGTAACCACGATCTTTACAAAACTGAAACCAAGTTCTTGGCATGTTTACGATAAAAGGAAGGAAATCAAATGTAACTTTGGGTCAAAATCAGTTGCTGGTGTCTGAACAGAGTGACAATTTGGTGTATGGAGTATGAGTTTAGAATTACATTTGAGGCATCATAAAAAAAAGAAGAAGTAGAAAAACAACCCATAAAGGTGTCTTCGCAAATTATTCGCGTGAGTAGATTACATATAAAGTCTATGCACAGATGCGATAAGACTGGAGTGATGCATATTCGCGATGGTCGTGTGGTGGTCGTGTGACGCTGCGGCGCGAGGTGAACACACCTTAAGTGTGTGTCTTAAATTGGTTAGTTTATTAGGTCATGAATCAGTCTGTGGCAAATTGGATTTCAGGTGCTAATTAGGTTCCTGTTTCATTAAACATTCAAACACTGATGAGTCACAGTTCTAAGGCAATGTGGTAATGTCACATAAAGCTACAAAACTCCCCAGAGATAGGTAGACTGTAGTGTTTGGAGTCACGGGAAAAAAAAATACAATATGTGGCTGTAAAAATACCTTCATTTGATTCTCAAGGGAACCATGCAGCATTTTCACAAAGGTGTCGGAGCATGGAAAACACAGCTGCATCTAACACAATTAATAGATAAGTTTGCTTTACATAAGCTAATGAGCAAACTTTTGACAATAGTAAAGACAGATGCCGAAGCTTCCATCATACAGGGCTTGCTTCATCAGGCTGCTGGAAGAGTGTTCAGTCCTCGGAAACAAGAGACTGACTAGAAAGTAACAAGGTTGAGGAAATCATCTTATTTCCTTGAGGGGGATTCTGAACCTCCTCTTGGTCAAAGAGTCAAATATAATTCATTCACTGAGAGGCTTGTTTTTCTTTGGGCATTGCAAATGTCAGCAGCAGTCTCCAGGAGTATGCTAATGAGGGCAATACTGACACCTCAGCATGCCTTTACAGGCCACCTCTGCATCTCTGGAGGGAAAGTTAAAAATAAATCACTGGCATTATCCCTTCTGAGAGTCTACCTTATGGTTTACTAGGCCTATTTATAATACTAAAGTCAGCTTCAGTGTACAGCAGTGACTTTAAACTGTACATAGAATTATACTCTATATATACAGTATATATACAGTATATATATATATATATATATATATATATATATA
>NW_022280039.1:9807916-9838397 GCF_004355925.1 Anarrhichthys ocellatus
ATATATATACAGTATATATATATATATATATATATATATATATACATACTGTAAATACAAATATACATAGCTGTTGCCAGCACCCAGAAATGTATGCAGTTTGTTTCAGCAGAACGACATCATCTTTTAAAGACGTGTGACAAATCCAAAAAAATGCACACTTGTGATAATGGGCATAGAATGGACAGTGAAATGAATAGGCCTAATCACATCATTTAGTTTCTATACAGACATGGGTGTGATTATGAATACTATTCTATGTAATGAACATCTCTGTTGAATGAATTGTAAGCCATAGGCTTAATTGAAAAGTTGCTTACAAAAAGTTTTAAAAACAAAGGCCTACTTGCGCCGTAGTCTGTTCACATGCTGATAATTATTATTCATTTACCATTCTGGTCATTTTAGTGTTTAATGTGAGGAAAAATGACTCAGCTTTCCTCAGTTTTTGTGTGGTCAGTCTGTAAAAGAAGCAGTGTTGGTCGGTATTTAATCTATAAACCGGCGAACACTGTTGCCTTTTTCCAGTTGCTAAATATCTTCGTGTTTGTATCTCTTTTATTTCTGTAGATAAAGCGTTATTGCATTGGGTGGGTGATGCGAGCGCACACATTTTCTCATTTTGGGTCTCTTAAAAGTCCTCCTCCCTACTCCTAACAGTTTTTCACTTTCGGAGCTCTCGGGCTAAGATGCTTTGTGAACAACCTTTATCTTCAGTAGGATCTTGTCTTAACTGTGAGGTGGAATTCTTAGAAAACATCATTGTTCTAAGAATTCTGTCACATGGAGCAACTCTTTGCACTGGAAAGCTTTATAATACGGCAGGAGGAGCGAAAAGAAAGTGGCTTTCATCAATAAAAAGTTTACTGAGACAAAGGGCAAAAAAAAAAAGCCTGGAAATTTCAATAAAACTGAACTGAACTGAATCAAAAGAACACCAAAGAAAAGAAAGCTACTGCCTTCCTCCCCTACTCCAATGAATGGGATTGTATCTTCTCAGCCTCACCTAATTGGACCCTACCACCTGTATGCAAGTATAGGGGTAGCTAAACCGAGCAAGCAACCAAATTCGCACAGAACAACAAACATACCATTGCTTAGGACATCATTTCTCCCAGTGTGCAGATTCTGTTGGAGGGCATAGTTGTTGGATTGTGTAGACTCAAAAAACAAGATGGTGATGGACAAAAAACCTACATGGCCACAACCAAAATGCTGAACTCTAATGGGTTAGGTTACGGTGTCTACGTCCACAGTCTTTGATCTAATGTGAGCTCCTCTTTCAACCCAAGCTGCCAGTCAACGCCAGGCTTTGAAACAAGGTTTACGCAGTGGTCGAACCATGGAATACAACTTCCAGGTCTCCTCTGGAAGACTATCCAAAAAGTCTTTCTCCTTTACATTTACATTGGGAAAGCGACATCCGTAAATCATCAGATAGCATTCTTGAGGTGTATAAACTTCCCAGTGGGAACACTTGAGTAGCCCTTATTTAAATCATTGAGACATAAAAGTTGTAAAATACACTATAGCCGAATCCAGAGCCGTTGTTTTGGATTGACTTAGTTTGACAGGTGGTCATGGTGTTGAATCCACCCCCGTATCTTCCACATGATGTTTTTGCAAATAACTGTTGTTCAATTAAAAGCCTTCACAGGCAGCAGTGTCAGAATAATGGACCCTGACTGGCACAATACATCAGCTAGTCTCATTCAAATGAGGCAAACCTGCTGAGAGAAGGAAAGTAGGGGTCTCAGTTCTTATGCTGCAAGATTGGCTTTTGGATGCATGTGAGAAATTGTTTGTGTTTTTTAACTGCTTGGCGGAGGATGTTTGAAAGGTATAAAAAAAAACATTATTTTTAAAAGCAGTCAAGCATAATGTAATTTTACACGAGTCAGCATGAAGCATCTTTAGCAACAACAGAGGTGAATTAGATTGTATAATAGAGCCTCTTACTGTTTATGTCTAGTTAAGTGTTTCACCTTCTTGTCTTCAGTGATCAGTTTTAATAAAGCAAGGACCTGTTGCCAGTGAAGTAGAAAACGTTAACAGTTAGTTCTGAAGGAAAAACAAAATCAATACTTATACCTTGAGGAGCTGTGTATTGCACCATCTGTCATTTACGTTCAAGTTCAAGTTCATTCATTAAGTATTAGTCCTGTCATGACCAAACATCTTCTCAAGGCACAGAAAAATAGAACGTTAACTTAAGAAACCGACAACCGCAGTCCTGTGTGACGACATAACGGCTACAAGCCAACTTCATGCACATCACCTGTGTTATTTCACAATATACTGAAAGAAATGTTCAGAGGTTCCAACAAATGAACATTTTATGTCACATTCAGGGCTAGATACTAGATGGACATCTTCATTATTTTTAGATAACCAATATAAAAAGGTTCAAGGAGCATTATTATCATTCTGCAACAAAGGGTTGCACAACGTAATGCCGGAGTTGTGTGCTGTGTCTTATTTTCCTCCCTCCTCTCCTCCTGGGGCGGTCACTTCACTTTTGGTGGCGTTTGGTCTGGCAGGTCTTGGGCTCTGGCTACCACTCATTTTGAACACAGTAGGTGTGACATTAAATCACTGTTTCCACTGCCTATTATGGTGATTTTCCGTATGCAGCACATGCCTGTGTGTGTACTAATGGGGAAGAAATACTGTATCCGTGTGCTTGATGTTACCTCCAAGGCTCTGTAATGTATTCCTGCTGTGTAACCTCTCTAGCTTTGTGTCACAGCGTACTAGCTTTCAAAGGACAACATTGTTTTCATGAACATGGTGGGCATATGATGAAATATTTTCACAACACCTGCAGTGCAATGGGTGCATCTTGAAAATGCACTGCCCACACGAATACACTTATACTACAGAGTAGTTCCCATAATAGCAACAATAACACTTCTAATTCTTCCATCGCCACTGCGGATGACAAGAATTAGAAAATAATAATTCATAGACGCTTAGTACAAGAAATTAATACTGTAAAATAACAACAAATATGACTAAGCTAGCTTTTGACTTTCAAGCTAATATTTCAGAGCAACAGAGATTACCAAAAAATACAAACTTTATTTTCATCTCTCCCACTTCACAAATCAAGAGGAAAGACGTATAAAGGCACAGTATTACAAAAACGAACGCACACACAATCGCATGGTGGTGCAATGTACTCTTTTCTGGAAAGCCGGTGAGTTTGTGATGGGGAAGTTTATCTTGTAGAAGTATTCTGGTACAGTGATGAGCTGCGGAGCTAAAAATAAGAGGATTTGAATGATAAGCTTACCAGATATTATGATTGGATGGCAAGTAAGCAAATGAAGATTAAATGAGGAAAAAAAAATGTAATGAGGAATTAATAGCCATGAAAATAAATATGTGATAAGTTGACTGATGGGTTGATCAAGCGTTGCTTAACAAATTATTACTATAATTATATCCATTATTTTTCATCATTATTCTTTTTCTCTCGTCATTGTAGTCTGGTCATGTTGTAACTATGTGGTTGTATTTCAATAGTTGGAATGTTTCCATGTGGACTGTGTTGTCCCGTCTCACACCGCATGTGTTGCTCTTCTAAGCTGCCATATCTGCGTCTGTTGTTTCTTCCTCTGCTGTTTTGATGGAGCCACATACAGAGATTAAAAAGCAAGAGCCAATCGTCCGTGTAAGTCACAAAAAAATACTAAATGCAAGACTGCCACGCTTGATGCTACTTAACAGACTAAAGTGTGGAGCTCAGCTACCACAAATTATTATTTTAAAAAGGTATGAATTGTCAATCGTAGCTAAACTCCCACCGAATCCTCTCTTCGGTCCTACTCGTGTGGCATATCGACTTTTCATTCCCACCCTGCTGTCTCTAGCCCCAGCGAGATGAGTCACATCAAATGAAACCCATCAGACACGAAGCTCATAAATGAATGGAGGTGTCATAAGTCAGATTCTTTTTTATCAGAAAAGTATTAAATTCTTCCACCTTTCATACATCTGCGCACTCTCTCTTCCACTGGCATTCAGCGGTTTACCTCAGATCAACAGATAGACACCAAGAGGGGTCATTCAATCATCAGGTGCTAAGAAATGTCTGCCGCTCCTTTCTTTGCACGCACAGATTTGATGGTTTTAGGGCAATCTAAAAGAGGTGGGAGTGTTTGGGTTTAAACCATGCTGTTAATCAAGTGTAAGTGAGTGCCTACAACTGCTTGAATAAATGTCCTCCAAGTCTTCAGGCATCGTTGACTTCCTCTCTCTTTCTCTCATTAACTGTGTTCTTCACTTTCCAGTTCATGTCTCCCTTCTCTTAAACCACTTTTCTCCATTCTAAGATGTTTTGACAAAACTCCAAAACCTGCAAAAGGTCGCTTGTCAAGGAACTGCATGTATGTACGTGCTAATTCAAACGTTTGGACGTTGGCCAGTGTTTCTGGTAAGGTTAAAGAAAATAACTAAACAGATGGCATAAAAAGCTGAATCTAAATCACACGACTAATGACTAGATATACATAGAGTTGATGTCTATTAATCAAGTCATATGTTTTTTAAGCATAATGTCCGCCGCCAAGACAGGCCTTAAGCAGAACACAAGTCGTCAACATTACGTGGTGTTAGATTATCTGACGCATGTAAGCTGACGGTACATACAGCAGCTGCACCGTGCAGAAATAAGTAGTCGTGGTGGAGCAGCTGGCAGTTGCTGTTTCAAGGAGCATGTGATCAAATTGCAGCTTTTTTGTACAGTTGATATACATCAATAATAAAAGGATAGGACAGTGGTGTTTCAATGGGTGCAGACATTTTGATGCACCTCACAAGTCAACGGTGTGTTGCCCTTTAACCTTTTTAGGGTATGAATGTAATACTTTACAGATATACATCTCAGACTAAGAGGGATCATAATTTCAGGTGATGTCCAGACTGCATTTGGGCCAGACATATGTTTAGGGATATTTACAGTGTAGTTAAAGCAGCATTGATGGAGTTGTGGGACCCATCCCCAGTCTTTAAACATATGTTTAAATACGTTAATAAGGTCGGCCTGGTCAGACGTTGGAGTTGGAATGTTCAACATTTGTTTTTATACGGATAATGATTCTTTGTTGTAGTGCCAAAATGCATAGTTCAATAAAAATTGGATCAAATTCACTTGACTGCCATTCATAAATTACTGACTTTTGCTGTTTTAGTGTGCATTTCCATTAGATATGTTAGTAGTTACACACATTTACATTTTTTCATGCACATATGACACAATCACACAACAGTGAATCAGCTCTGTTTAAGACAACCATTTATTAAAGATATATATAAAGAAATCGAGGCACTAAGATTGTTCTGTTGAACCGATCCCTCTGTTTGAGTTATTAAACCACAGAGCATTGATTTCCTCTCAGAGTGCAGCATTTAGTGCCGAGAGAAAGAAAAGGGTTGAGTCGTTGACACGATTAACAAATGTGCATTGTGCACCGGAACTGACTGATACATTTTTACCCGACAGGTCACTTTCAGCTATTTGAATAGAAGTAGGAGGCACAAGAAATATTCAGGGAAAATATATCAGTAAAGCGTGACCCAAATTTCGAACTGCTTAGAATCCTCAATCGGAGCCAAATAATTCACAGAGTGCGATGAATGTGAAGGGGTTTCTCTCAGTGACTCTCGGGCAAGCCATAACAACAAGTCACAGAGGTGCAGAAATACATGCCGGCACAGGGACACCAGGATCTATTCATGGAAATTCTGCAGTTTACAAATTTCACTACATATTCACCATTCAGCGAGAAGTTCAGCACCTGATGCTTTCACAGTACAAAGCACCTTAAAGCTCCACTCATAACTTTACTTCAATGGTCATAGACATACATGTACATACATGACCTCTGCAGTAAACTCACCCTAAGCATTTTAGGATCAGTGGGCTGCTGCTGCCCTACAGGGGGCAAGATGAAGTCACTTCAAGGTGGCATTTGAACTTTGCACGTTTTTAAAGAAGAAAAGGAATGATGGCAATTTAAATGAACAATACTGCATTTCTGGCCACTCGGGGGGGGGGGGGGGGGAGCAGATACAAGCTATACACAAGACTGACATCTAGTCACCTTTTAAGTTGATATGGTGAAGTTGTTTGTTTGTATATTTACGCACACATCCAGCAGATAAAGAGCTACAATATAATTCACTGGAGTTGTATTTCCGGCCAACTGATGAATATAAGTAAACCTCCACCAACTCTTGAGGGAAACATATGTTCTTTAGCTGCTAAAAGTCCCAATAAATGTTCACCTGCTAACTGCTAACTTCTTCTGCCGGTCGTTTGATGCTGGTCAGGTAGCATACAGTGGGTTTATCAGAGGTTATTTGCTACAATTACATTTTAAAGTTCCTCATTTTGATGAAACCAAAACAACAAAGTTGGGCCGTGGGCGGATTATGTGACAAAGTGTCCGTGGGCACTGACATGCAAAAGGCCCCACCACATAGGAGCAATCATTTTTAGTTGGTCAGCCACTTTTTGTACGTGGCTTTTTGTACGGCACTGTAGCACAGGAGGATAAATGCCCTGCACAAAGTCAGATGGTAATAATGACCTATTTATTAATCTGTTTTTAATATGTATTAGTAACAAAGGGAATGTGCAAGAAGAGTCAAAGCTCATTGGCTTCATTGAGGTATAACAGCTGAAGTGATACGCAAATAGAAAAAGAACATTACACACTATGCCTGTTTTTTGCATGTCAGAATGTAAATGGCTGGTTCCTCCTGGTAGTTCCACTCTCTTATTCTGCATACTTTGTATTGACTTGTGCTCAGCGGCATGCTAATGCTGTGCTAAGTTTCTTCCACAAGGTGCTGGGGGGTTGCGATAAAGAAGCTTGCTGGCTGTGTGAGAGGGGTGCTTGCGTTTATTTCTGGTCTGTTGACTTAACAGAACGTTGTTCTGTTAACTAACCTCCAGTAAATGGCAAGCGTTCTCTTGTGCCCTCTCTTGCTGTTCCATCTTGCTGAGAATAATCCGCTGTTATACATCTGTAGCAAAGAAAAAGTGCATGCAATACTCCAAGGCTCTCAGAGGCGTTTGTCATCATATCCCATTAAATTGAAGGGGGTAATTCATCTACACTTGCTATTTTTATCTGCAACTAGCCTTGCTGATTGCCATTTTGAAACATTTTGAACATTTAAAGTCTGATTTGCTCTGAACATACAGCTGGAGTTTGAGTCCTAATGAGATGCAATTATATACAAAAGTTGAATTTGCTCTGAAGTTTAAATACAGACTTCAACACGTTTCTTTAAGCTGCACGGATCAATAACCGATGTGTATCAAACGATAGTTTGCAGCTAGCTGGTGATTATACCAGTGGAATATTTTTGAAGATAAAATTACAGATATTTCCCCCAAGGTCTGGTGTAGACCAAAATCAAACCTAAAAAGTGCTAAATTTCTAAATTCTGCACTAAAATGAACTAAGAAGCATGCCGGCCGGCCGAGCCCGTCTATGTAAACAAAGCACAGAGAAGCTCGGATTACTACACACACATATAGATGGAGAGCAACTTCATTCTCTGCTCAGGTAGACATTACTCCACTATCTCTTTAGACAGCAAATAGTTATTGGCTGTGAATGCTCTGAATATTGTATAGAAGAGCTGTTATATGCCTGTAATATTGCATTTATGATTGCAATTTGCTTCGATATCAATAAGTCTTCTGCTTCATTTTCCCCGTCATGGAAACATGATCTTTTGTTTGGCTTTTCATTGTCCCTCTTGAAGAATGATTAATTGGCCTGCAAATCATTTGAATTCAGCCAGTGGCTGCCGCTGTCCATTCCAGGCACTCAGAGAAGTGACTGCTGATTGAGGATAGAAACTGACCCCTGATTACTGGATTTGCTCTGCTTCGCTGAGAAAAGCAATCTCCTCATTACTTCTAAGTTGTCAGCGACATCAAAGTGGCTTTCCAGACTCTCCCTTTAATAAACAGGGAAAGATTCTGGTGTGAGTAAGGCTGCTTTGTACTTCTGCAGCGCTAAATTAACATTAACGTCTGCAAATATCTTCTCGGAGGAAAATTTAATTTCGGAGTACACACGTACTGAGTATTCAAACATTTCTTTTGTCTTCATCGGTCCCATATTCTTTGTCAGGAAAGCAAACCGACATTGTGTGTGCTTGGTAAATATTCACCCCCAGAATTTGTACTTCCCTGATTTGGTTTCACTCCGATGCAAATCTCTGCACAGATCTGAAAAAGTTAGGATCTATTGCATCATTGTCTGTTTTCAGAGCAGCTCAGGTGCAGCTTGGTATTCTCCGCCCGAGCTTTTCAGGATCCACAGAGGCTGAGCTATACTGTTAAGCATCAGCGGCATGAAGTTGTGAACTTTTACTTGCCATTGAACCATTCTCTGAATCTACTGCTGCACTCGGCAGGGGACCAGAAGTAAAACGAGCTGAGGGGAACAGTAACAGCTTTCGTTTTCATATTTGAACTGTGAGCCTTGTAAACAATCCCCCAAACATAGAGGTGACATTTGCACACCATTGTGGGACACGTAGGGCAATAAAGTGTCCTGTGTTGACTCTTTGCCATAAAGCATTGAAAAGTCCCGTTTCATTTTTTGGTGTGTTTTACATGGCACAAAATTCCAATTTCATTCCAATATTTCATTACATGTAAACTGAAAGTGTTTTAAAGACATTCAAAGAAAACTATTTAATAATAAACACAAGATGATATATAGAGATTAGCAGGATTTTGAAGGCGATTCTGTAATGTATCTGGAGCCAATGAAGTGATTTCAGTACCGCAGTAATATGTTCAAATTTTCGTGTACGTGTAGGGACTCACGTAGAGCTGCTGTGCTTTGAATGAGCTGGAGCCGTCCTGCTGTTTGGATATTCTTACAAATAGAGTAGAAGTGTGAGTGAGATAAATGCATGAACCATTTCCTGAGAGTCACTTTAAGACATGAATGCTCTAAGTTTGTAATTGATAAAAAAAATGCTGTTCTGGTGATATATGATGTGGTTTTCAAAATTGGGATGAATATCAAAAATAATGCCATGGTTTCTGAATGTCAATACTGTATCTGCAGGGTTGATCATTGACCATGAGTTGACATTTTTGATTTTAAAACTAAAATATCACTTCCTATCTAAAATTTTTTCACTGACCCCCAACAGCACCCATTACTGAGAACTTAACGACGGTGTTTCAGAAACACAATTGCAAGCTGAAACAGCAAAGCGGTTTTATTATTTAATGTTTTTGAGATACACTACATTATCCTTTTTGTTAGACATTTTTGTTGGCTTTCCACTCTAATTAGCTCATTTATTTGCCGCACTTGCTTAGTCATGTCTGATAAGGAATTGTGACTTTAATGTTTGTGTCATTACGGGAAACTATAACTCAGGAGGGGATCAGTTCTGTCAGTGCCGTAATGAGTCACACATTAAGGTAATAAATTACATAATGCTCCCTTAGCTTACCACAAAAACATCCTGACAGTGGCAAAACTGGCCAGACATTTATTTTGTTCTCAGAAAGTTATTTTGCTTTGAAAGTTATTTCCTAAAATGTTTCCCATTGAGCATCGTCACAGAGGCCATTTAGAAGTGCACCACTTATGAGCATTGTTAGGAGCTGTGTTTTCTTCTGCACCTCCGGGGAATAAAAACTGCAAATCCAAAAGAGCTGTCCACCCACATCTGCACAACTGTCCCCGAGCTTGTGAGGATGAGGTGGAAGAGAGAACAAAAGTCGGAGGTTAGCTAACGAAAAAGGTCAAAATGAGTTTGTTTGAAAATAGAGGCAGAACACGCAGGCATTAGGTGCCCCGAGTAGTTTACTTAGATTGAATTAAAGATCTGTCATAACAGTCAGAAAAAAAGCAAGTAGCAAGATATCTTCAGATCTGGCAGTGGCGAGCTCCAGCTATGCACATTCGTAATGACACAGTAGTTTCATTGTGTGCTTTGTTGTTTTAATTAGTCACATAGACATTTGTCTTAGTAATATCAAAGTACACCCTATGATCTGTGTTTATTTGTGCGAGACCTGTTAAATATTTATTAAAACAAACGCTTCATTTTGTTTAAATGCCCTCATGTTGATTTGTGAAAGGAAACAGTTGCCTGGGCAGAAGGCAAATGAATCAACCACAGTTTTCATTCCTTTCAAAAGAAGCCAGAGGTGATATTGCTTGCATCTCTTACCCTTCATTCTTTTCAACATAAAAGATATATTTCATATAAAACATTCTGAAGTCTAGAGGTATCAGAGTTGTTGACAGGGTAAGGAGGAAAATAAAAGATATATTTCTTTCAATTTTTACTTTTATGCTGGAATGCACCGATAACCCTATAATAGGGTTAACGCCACAGCAAACATCAGAGGTAGTGTGCAATTTATCAACAGCCTAGTTTAAAATTGGGTTTGCTTTTTGCCCTGTTTCGACTTGCCATGCCAAAGTTGAGGTGTGAAACAACATGTATGCTAAAATATGTTTTGAGCCCCCACACCCACAGTCCACCCACACAGGTGTTGTAATTTCTGTTGCAAGATTACACCCCTCTGGTGGTTTTGTTGGACTTGTTGGGGTGGGACAACTTACAAGTTTTATGATTGTTATCTGTACATGAAGTTCACAACCAAAGCTCTGCTCAACTCCCACCTGAGTAGAGGCCTAATCAGGCAGGGTAATTGAAAACACCTGTGTAAGTGTGCTGGGCCCCTAAAGGAGATAGAAACACTTAACTGCTGCACAGCATTCTGGCCAAATAACATTCACGGTAATGTAAAGAGTTTAAAACTGATTTATTAGATACTGAATGTTTTCAAAGAAACACACAGAAATTAAAAGATTGTTATTGTAAAACTTTCATTTAAATAGTACAAACAGTTTCTACATCCCCGTACATTGGGGTTGGAGCTGGTCATTGATGGAAGGTGGGTCCAACTGGGAAATAGAAACAGAACATTGAATATTAGTAGAGTAAACACTTCAAGTCTAACCTCAATGGTCCTACAAAGTAATTATATAAGTTACAGTGGGTACAGTTGGAAAATCACGCTTAAAGAACACTGGGTGAACACTGTTAATTGAGGTCACTATGAAATAAGCAAACAATATTAAAGCAAACTAAGCAAAATGGAAACATGCATTCACCCCTCCACATCCCAGGTACCAGCATCAGCACTCTACACCATCAGCATTGCCGCTGGTGGTGTAGAGTTCTCAAGGTCCACTTGAGTACCTTCAGCGAGGCCTGGCTGCTGTTCTTGCAAGGCACTGTCTGGCCTGGTCTCTCCACCACTGGAGGATGGCTCCAACAGTGACTTTGTTCCGGTCTTCCAGGCTTTATTCCCAATGCAAAAGTTTAACAAACTCCACGGAACATCTGCGTTCTGTTAGTATTCATGATAAAAATAGTTGGATGGTTTACACATGCAAAATAATTGTGTCCCTATAAAGTGTTTTTGTGCCAGCATCCTTTTTGAATTGTTTTCCATGAGGAAATAGCAAAAGAACGTGCTGCCACGTGGGTCTTTTTTCAGAGCGCTCCAATTTTTATGAGCAACTGGTTCTAGTTGAAAATCTCTGAACTCAGCTAATCTGCTCCATAGATTATGTGGGTGTGATTTAAACTCATTTTGACAATGCTGGCAACAGAAATGAACTGCCCCAGAACAAGCAAACTGCCCCAGAACCGTCATTATCAACCTTCTTCAAAGTAAGGTGCAGAACAGCTCGCTCTGTAAAACTGAAAGGAGGCCTAACCCTGTTTCCCTCTCTGCAGCCCCTTGGGTCAGGAGCAGAAACTTCCGCAGTTGGCTAGTGCCACCACCACCGCTAAACACCACAATCACCCAGCACCTGTCACCGCCCTGCTACTGACATGTCCGTTCCCAACCTTCCTGGCACTTCTCAGAGGGGCGATGGTTGCATTGAGAAAATTGCCTCCTCCTCCTCCTCGGGGAGCTATTCAATCTCTCCAGGCTCCAGCCCACAACAAAACGAGCAGTCCAGTCAGAGAGAAAACTAATGTGCGATTCCGCCTATTTGCCATGGAGGCCAGAGAAAGAAAAATCTCCCTTTCGGAAGCAATGAATAGGCTGCTTCCCGGGTTATGGGTGCTCCAATGAGTTGATTAACTTCACAAGGACAAAATGAAACTTTTTCCTGACCAAATTATGTGATTGGTGGAGAGCCAAATGATGTGATAGAGGAGATGTGGGTTTTGGGCACCACTCATCTCTTCAAATGAGACTTGCAAATGAAATCTAAATCGAGGGCATGCATAGGAATAACTGACTACCACTTTGGGAGGCCATGTACACAGATAACTCGACTTAGTGTCCTTATTAGATGTGGTGTCTGAAAAACACAGCTGATTGGCTGTGTGTGCTCTTGCATAGTGGCCCTGTCATTAATTATGGATACACTTGGTGGTGATGCCACACCATGTCCAACTGACCAGAATGAGCTAATGACAACTGAGGTCAAAATATCAAGCTCTACCTGCTCACATTTCTATTCTGGTCACTTAACTCGAGGCCAGCCTCACAGGCATAAGGCTGGGCTAATAGATGTATGGAGCAGTGTAATATTTATCCAGCTACTGGTGTGCGTGGGAGTCTCTATTTGTGTAGGGATTTGTAACATTAAAGCATGTAGTTTTTTTTGCTTTTCTCTTTGATTGTTTTATTTACAGTTGTTTGCATTGGCAAGAAAAAAAGGAGTTAATTGACTGAAATAAGTGACAAAATAATCTTTGATCAAAAAGCAATCTCTATCTTGTCAGACAAATAAATGAATGGAACCATTCAGAAGACCTCAATTCAATCAAACCTTCCAGCAATTTCAGCTGAAGTGGACCTCTACCTATGTTATCTGAAAACTTTGCAATCCAACATGATATTTCATTTGGCCTTTGAATCAAAGTTTGAAAAGTATCACAAGCAACGGTGTTTGTCAATGGTAACTGTGATCTAAAGTACAAAGACGATAACTCAGTCTGGGTATGTCTCGTAAATACTGTGACCCTATGCAATCTGTGTTAATGCATTTAGCTCACTGTAGCAGATTCTGATAAGTTCTTATTGACACAAGCCAATAGCGAGAATATACATTTTCTGGCATGGTAAATTTTTTTCAGTTTCATTTCACACCTGGTCATTTACCTTTAGTTAGTGCACATTTACATTAAGTAAATACTCAACCTATAGATAAAACCCTCTCAAAGTTTCTTTGTCAGCAATGATGATTAAGACAGTTCAGGAAGTCTGGGTCCACAGACTGTCACCTTGGCTTGATGGCCACTCCCATTGGCATTGAAACCCGCTCAACTTATCGCTCCATCCCCATAAGGATGATGACATGGAAGAAATGCCGCTTGGAAGTGATTAGGAGGCTTTGTCATCTATTCTGCTATGTCAGTCCCCCCCTTCTTGTCGGTGAGTCACGACCCAAAGGTAGTAAAGAGTGTAAGGTCTTCTACTGGCTGTCTGCCCATGTCTCCTGAGACAGCAGGGAGTGATTGTCATCCTGCTTCTCTAGGATTAAAGAGTGAAGTTCCTCCAAAGGCCAGCCCTCTGCTTGTGTCCTCTGGGACGACAGTGGCAGCCTGTCACAAAAGAGCAACATTTCTACCTAAAAAGGCAAAATCACTGTCTTCCTGCCCTCTGACTGTTTTACATGACAATGGTTGCTTCAAAAAGAGTCATAAAAACTTGATTTCTATTCTACTTTGACGTCCAACATCGGCTACCCATGACGATGATGCAGCAGTCAGGTCTCCCCTAACTTTAAGGTGGTCACGCTCTTTTTAGTTTCAGCCAGACCAGAAGTGACGCCAATGCAGAAGCATCATTTCTATTAGCCATTAGTGGGCGACTCCTCTGGTTGCAAAAAGTCAGATTGTATAGAGGTCTATGAGAAAATGACTTCTCAATTGATTTATTACCTCAATGAACATTGGTTTATGGTCACCATCTCTAGTTTCAAGTCTTCTTCAATACAGCATGATGTTCAGTAAGTAAATTATGTTCCATTTAGAGTAAAATAGATAAGCAGGGTATGCTTTAGGGCTTTGCTACCTTGTGATTGACAGGTCGCTCGTACGGAGTTGTCAAGTCAGGGAATTGTTAGTCTTGTTTTTGTCTTACAACTTTAACCTTTTCACAATGTTTTCAGCAGTGACTACGTCCACTTGTTATATACAATGTATGCCGCAGACTAGTAGGGTAGAGGTGCCCACTTTTGGTTTCCTGTCGCTCTGACCAGGCAGGTCAAGAAACTGTGGTTGCGTCTTTAAGCCTTTTGTTATTGATCACCTGCTGTCAGAAGGGTGTTAACAATACTACCTGACATGAATTTGTCTCACTCTGGGTCTGTGTTTTGCACCACGGAGAGATGGAATTGGGTCAGAGACATTTGTTTGTGTCTTTCGTTTGTGTTCACTAAGACCTGCCTTGTGTTACTTAATCCACGCTCCACCTTTGCTCAGTGTCAAGAATGAGTCTCGCATGTCTTTGATAGTGAGTGTCATGTGTTCAGGTCATTGTCCAGGTCCAGTAATACTTTGGTAGCAGCTGTGGGTGTACACAACCCACGTGTCTCCTACCTTTCCGTGGTTATATAATGCGATGCACCGAGACCAACACCACCTTCTGCATGTCAGCTAGGATGCATAAGATGTGTCAATCAGTCATCCAGGCCTGAGGTTTATTGCTGACCTATGGTTTAAAGGAGGCCACCTTGCATATTGTAACCATGGTTCCATGAACACAGACAGGGCCCTCTAACCTGCTCCCCTACCATTGTCATAGTTGCTGAGGAATTCATGCATGAGGAATACAGATGGTCAAGCTCTTACAGTATATGCAGCCAGTTGCAATCTCATTGGCTAGACTTGTGAGGGCACTATTTTCAGGCTGGTTTTGTGGATTTGGAGATATACATTTCTGAAACGTAAAATTTCTACGTAATTTCGTTGAAGCTAACGTAAGCAGAGTACGTTAAAGACCTTCCCAGTTTTACAGGAACAGTGTTCCTTAATGCCATTGTCCTCTGTCTTGATCACCAGGTAATGTGGTGGTTGACTTTTACACTGATCTGTGGGCTTGAGCTTCTATCTTTATCTTTTTAACCTGTTTTCGCTGCTGAATCAGTTTGACAGACACATATTTTAGACCCTTCTGTCTGCTTCTCTCTGAAATTGCTTTTTTCTTTTCAAAATATTAGATAATATTTCTTCAGGGAGTGCAGTTAGTGACATTGTGGGCTCCATAGCAGCTCTGACAGCTTGATGGAGTAGTAGCTGGGGTGGGGCTTAGCGAAGTGTCAGTAGTGTTTCATTCAGATACACTTACAACTGTGTTTTATTAGTAAATTAGTAAATATCATGAATCCAAATCTATGCAAATATTTCAGATTCCTTATAAGTTATGAAAGACACAGAGCCCCTCAGTCACCTCTACAAATGCATAAACTTGTGGCAACCCTATAAGCTTGTTGTTGTTCCACAGGCCTAGCCCTTCCAAAATGTTTTAATGGGACAGGGGAGGGAGAAAGAGAGCGAGAGAGAGAGGACGGACTAATCCGCCTCAGCGACTTTGGGACAAGCTTGCTTCTCCTTCAGGGGTGGTGAACATGGCTGAAAGCTGCCAGCTTGCATGCACAAAGACAGACTGATCCCACATGAGCAGAAGAGACAAAAATGAGAGGAAAAGCAGAGCAGTGAATAGTGACAATGGCTGTAGTACAGCAGCATGTCAGAACTGAAAGGTCATGTGAGCAGTGTAGGTCTAGTTATGTTGGAACCGATGTGGCTTCAAAATATGGAAATCTCTTTTTTTCTCCCTCTACAAACTGCATCAAAAGCAGGCAGAAATTCTTCATTTTTGTGGTTATTTGAAGTTTAATCGCCACTAAAATAACTGTAAAAGCGTAATGAGTGTTGACTCCTTGCACCTCATCCATATGAAGGACTTTACACTTTGAGCACAGGGACAAAACTTTTTAAATCTTCAATCACAGTTGTTGCTTCGACTTGAACTCGTGTTCTCTTAATATTTTTGGTATTTCAATTTTTTTTAGCTGAACTCCACGAGTTCTTGACAAAAAAAAGTCTTTTTCCCCTGGGTCGTTTCTTAGGCACAGACTAATAGGAATACAGAGATCACCGCAACACACTGGCTCATTCACAGTTAGACATTGAGCAGGATTGTGTGATGCAGACCTTATAAGCAGCCTCCAGTGCAATTCAGAGAACAGAGGCTCTTAACTTGTAAGCAGAAGGTTATGAGAATTATAGTCATGCAATTTTTAGGGAAGTTGAAGGACGCTGCAGCCAATTAATTAACTGTTTTGCAACTCTTCAGATTTTTTTACTTTCTAGACACCAAAGAGACCTTCAGTCATGGTTCTGCATGTCAAAACCTGTTAGCTCAATTTGCATTAAAAACTTTTGAAACATCTCATTGAATTTATTTGTTTTTCTTTGAGCTTCGATCATCAATACAATGCATTTCCCGCAGCTGTTATTTGCTCCGATGACATCGATGAAGATTTACCCAAGATTGGAAATCATAGGAGCAATAAGTTTGTACATTTTTTTTAATCTAGATTGGAACTTTTTTCATCTCTAGAGTCATACTGGATAAATCCAGGTAGAAGAAAGGGAGTGAGAGAGCATGTTATGAATTTGAGCTCAGCCATGAAATAAGGACAAAAAAAACAGGCGATCAGCAGCTCATCATTCTGCACTATGAGGAAATAATTCCACAATTAGCCCTGCCAGAATTTCCAATTAGGTTGACTGTAGTGATGATTTTGCTCACAGCTGAGCACTCTTTATGACCTTCATTATATTTCACTGGCTATATTCAGTTTATTAATGTTAGGGCCTCCTGCAGCAACATCCTCTCAAAGTTATCTTATATTTTCACCTCATTTTATGTTAAAAGAAAACAATAAGAGACGCCAACTCCAGATGCACCACATCTCGTGTCCTACGTGATCATAAATTGGAGGCATGTGGCTGATTGTTTGTTATTAGCATAGGTAACGCCCCTTAAACACTATATAAGGGCAGGTGTTGTGCCGTGCGCAAAGAATTTAAGAGATGGCACCAAAAAAAAGGCTGGAAGAAGAAGAACTTCAAGTATGTTGCTATGCCGCTAAGCCGGCACCGGAGGTAGTAATGGTAGCCGAAATGACATCTGTTAAGGCCAATTCATACTTTCTCGTAAGGAGACAGCCGGCATGGCAGGACTACATACACACAAGATGCAGACACTGATGTGCACGCCACAGCGGAGTGAGTGAGTCTGCAACTTGCCACAAGTCAGTTTATATGGAAGTTAGCCCACTACAACGGCTGCAATGTCAACGGTACACGTATAAATGGCCGCTGCAGCCATCCTGCTGAGCTGATTTGAATAGGAATGTCTGTTCTGCTCCTATTCTATTTTTATGACTTCAACGGCAGTGAATCAATACTGGCGTAACAGGAACATTTAAAAGCATCAAAGAGCAGTATGTGCTCCATTCAGAAGCTGAACGTACGCAATATCATCTGATGGTTTTTATAGACTTAATCGGGATCAATCGACCAACAGTATTTCTTTAGCCCACACATTTCATAGTTAATTACTCCGAAACATATAATAATTTAATTTGATTATATTTTTTCAATTCCTCTAATTTAAAACTTTTTTGTCTTTGAGTTGGATCATTTGTGGACTGTGAAAGCAAGATTCTTTTTTTTCTTATCTTGGAAAGATTTCTCCCGACCACTTCTAATATTTTGTCTTACCTGAGATCGGTGAATCCCGGACATCAATAGGTACTAACAAACCAAGAACAAATCGTGGATAGGAACAAAAATGAGAGGAAATTTGTTCTTACATCACTTTCTGCGTGAGGCAATTGGTGTTCTATGTTGTGACATCCTGTCTATTCTTATGCTAAATTTCATGTTAACATTGTAGGAGATTGCTCTTAATCCAAATTATTCGCCTGTCATTGATTTCTGTTTTTCTTCCCATCTGTCTGTTCACATTTGGCTGCATATAGTCCTAGATTGGTTTTGGACACTTCACCTTGTTTACCTCCTGATACTGTGTGTGTGTGAACTTGTGTGTGTTCATTCATGCAGGCGCGCACACAGGCCATCTGTTTGGGCTAGATAGGGCACCTTTTACCGATCCTGTGTGTGAACAAGCCTCAACCGAATCCAGCCTCGGCTAAGCGCTGACTGATGTGGACGACTGTGGCTAGCTCACCAAACAAAAACCTAATTGACAGTCTTATCTCGTTTCCAAATGTCAAGCGGAGGATAAATCCTAATTTGCCATTATGAAATTATAGAACGTGAATCATGAATATTCAACCAGACGGAAACAAATAACAATAACTTGTGTTATTGCTCTGATTGGCCAACATGTGAAGGGAATGTTTTGCTTTTTCTCTTTCACAAAATCTCTCTTGATACTACTGTTGCTCCTACCTGCTGTGCGATATACATGCGATCCGCAAGTTTTCATTGACTCTGGTTAAGATATCTTTGCAATTCAGCCTCGCCACACTGCTGTTCATTCTTTGGATTAATTCAAACTCGCACAAAAGACGAGTTGCCTCAGCCGAAGGCTTTATCTTCACCTGTGTCGTTAGTTGTAGGTTTCTGCAAGCTCAGAGAAAAGATCCGCTTGCTGTTCATTATGATGACGGAGGTGTCACTTGTCTGTCTGGCAGACAGTCTATCCCTGTATAAGATAAGAAAAAACACCTAATATTATTACAGTGCACTATACTTGCCTTTCTTTGTGCGTGTGAGCGCTTGTGTGTGTGTGCATGTGTACCACTATGAATACGATGAAAGTAATACAAACAGACATCTCTTCTCAGAAACAGAACCAAGGACTCCTCTGCTCCCCGACTCCCCTTCCTCTCCTCTTCTTCAGCTGCCAGTGTCAACGTTCTGGATCAGTGAATGGGCCAGATGGCTGCAGAACACAGTCCCCTCTCTCTCCCTTCTTTCCTCCCCCTTCCCTCCACGACTTCTCACACCGCCATTCTTTTTGAGCCCCCCTACCGACGCTTCTCCATCTCCCCGTTTCATCTCTTCTATCTGTGCTCAGACTCTCCCGTCTCTCTCGTGGAGCTGAAGCAGAGGATACACTCCTCTCAGTTGCCCAGGGCTCTGCTGTCAAGCCTTTCCCAAGCACAACTTCCCAAGCCTGACGGCTGTGTGTCTCCTGCGTCGTCTCCCTGTGAAATGAAACGGAGCCTATACCGACGCATTCCTCGCACTCCTGCTCTTCATCCGCCCCCTCATTCTCATCCTCCTCTTGATCTTCCATACTGCCAGACACTGATGCATTAGCATTTTTTAAGAAATGAATAGGGGAACCAGAGGGACTATCAGAGAGACAAAACCAACAAACCTCTCCTTTTATTTTTTCTGTAGAGTCTCTCACTGTGTGTTCACAGCAGTCATGTTTGGAGGAGTTTACTCAAACTTAAGGCTGTTTAGATTGAGTATTTTTTTATCCTAGGTGTGCATCGACTTATCAAAATGGCAGCGTATGAACTTTCATTTCTCAGTGCAGGTGACAATCTTCATTTCCGACTCCTTTGGTTGCAAAAATTTGTCCAATGGTAAATGGACTTTACTTGTATAGCGCTTTTCTAGTCTTCCAACCACTCAGCGTTTTCACATACATGTCATCATTCACCCCTTCATACACTGATGGCAGGGGCTACCATGCAAGGTGTCACCTGCCCATCAGGACTCTAACTAACCTCTCATACCCCGCGGGAGCAATTTGGGGTTAAGGGTCTTACCCAAGGACACATCAACATGGACTAACAGAGCCAAGGATCGAACCGCCAATTATATGATTGAAGGACCACCCTTTGTAAAGAAGTCTGAGAAAATGATCTACTTACTTACTTCATTAGCTCAGTAAAGATTGGAGACACACGTTTATGGTTTTAATTGGTAGTTTAAAATCTTCAGGTGAGATGCACCCCACCCCCGCTGCCCGTGATATATTTTGTTAATTTGCCCATCAGAAACACTACATAGAAGTTTGAACTGTTTGTCATCTTTATCTTTGGAGACTTGCTGACTACAGCAGTTGTGAAGCTATTGCCAATGTTGGACAAACCCCTGGATTCAAAGCAATAACAATTTTTAACATCCAGTACCACATGTTTAAAAATGCTTGCTTTCTACAATATCTGTGCATGATACCTATGGCATGGTTAAGGTTAGGTAAAGATGCAAACATTGATTGGCGGTCTGTGATGGGAACTCTAATCTCCTGCATCTCCTTCCACCATGCCAACCTCCACATTCTTACTTTCAATCTCTCCACTCATTACTTCCTGTTTTGGCACTAATCACTGGCCTTGGACACATCAGAAAGCTGATTTAGTTTTCAACAGTGATTTGTTACACACACACATTATGTCACCCTGCTGATTGAGGCTTCAGGTTAGTGTCGTCCTAGACAACGTGGACAAATGACAAACATGTAATATGAAGGGCCGACACACACAAAGACAGTTTAATTGCTTTGCAAAAATAATTTTAGAGATAAATCCAACAAGATGAAGCATTTACTTCAACGGGGTCTGTTATTATGACAGGATCGAGATTATTTGATAAACCATTAAACTGAAAAAAAGTGTGGTGAAGTCTCTTCAGCTACTCAACTAGAAACAAGATTCAATATGAACTTAAATCAGTCATCCATAAAATGCAAACAACAGTTTCCCCTCTCTGTGTGAGCTCGCATAAACTCTCTTTGTTCTTAATCTCACAGCACTTTCCCAGACTTTTCACGTGTCACGTTGTGTTGACTGTCAGGATGTTATATTAGCCCCTGCCCATGTACAGCAATAAAAAGCAATTGCATTACGCGTCGCAAGGCGGGCAATCAATAAATCATAGCCGATCATGCGGGGCAGTACGATGCATTCTCACAATCTCTCCGCACAGCTAAGCAGCATGATGCATGTGTTGTTTGTTTTGCCTGCATTTGGCTGTAATTATCTCAATTATTACCCCTGCTCGTTCAAACCTGACCCTTACACGAGGTCACGGGCAAATATGAGAGTAATATTGTGGTGATGGCCCTGCGGGGATTTATTATCACGGACGCCGTGCAGCTCCATAAACTGTCAAATCAATACTGATCATTTAGTGGAACACACATGTGAAAGGTGAAAATGTTATTTTCACCTCCATTTGGCTGCTGCCGACTAACAGCCTTGAGTGCGGCCAGAACACATATAGAGTCATCTGTTCTCATAAAGAGTCACAGTGTGAATATGAAGCTGGCTTTGCTTTCTATCTCTTATCCAGCAGACTGAGGGTGGTTTTGTGTGTCTCTGTGTGTGCGTAGTCTATACAGATTTTCTCATGTCTTAAAAGGATGTGGGTGTATATGAGAAAGCCAATTACAATGTTACAGCTCTGACAATGTGACAGCTTTTCCACCATGACATTGCAGGAAAACCACTGTTTGCTGAAAACTTTTTATCCAGATCAATACCCTTCAAGGTGTAATAGCATATGCCCCAAATAAGTGATGGAGCATGTGTGTGTGTGCGCGTAACAGTCCAGAGAAGTGGATCCCTGAGGCCCATCTCTCTGGAGCTAATTACAACATAACCATTAGGCACAAGGCATGCTGGTCTCAGCTGGAATTGGGTTTTAATTGGACAGCCTTAATTGGTTTATTGCACTTGGAGGAAGAATTGAACGTGGCGGCAAACTCTTGCTGCGAGGTGGCAAAATGGGAGCTGAAATGCAACAGCTAGTGAACATTTGTGGAGATTTTTTGTACACCTCAGCCTGACAGATTCTCCATTATTAATGACCTCAGTTTGGTCATTAGTGCCACATGTGACTTGTGGCACTTGGTGGCTTGCTACCGTTTCAAAAACGTTTCAAACAAATCTGTGCCTCGACACGGAGACTCAAATGAATACATTGGTGCAAAGAGCCAAAGCTGTAATTTGTTGAATGGAGTCTAATGGTAGGGGTGTGTTCCCTCCTGACTGGGTTCACACTTAAGTTAAGTGGGTAATTTAAAACATTTCCGCAGATAGCAATGGTTAACATGGTATTAGAGACCCAGTTGCTCTTCCTACAGTGACATTTTGACCTTTTCATTATCGACTACAATTAGGTTCCTGACTAAATAACCTCCATTACCTCCTCTCTCCGACATCCCGTTTTTTCCCTCGGTTTTTAATATCATTCAAAGCACACGTAAAAATCACACAAACTGGTCTACAATAATGTCCAGAAGTTTCACTTTTCAACATTGTGTACACTTAAAGAGGGCATGAAACTCATGTTAGGGGGATTATCATTTTATTACAACTATTTGTCTGAGTAGAAGTTTGTAACAGGTGCTATAGTTACTGATAAGAACAGTACGATTCTACACATAACTTTAGTTTCAAAAACAGCTTAAAAGAAAAGGAACACTCGTTTATGTTGTTTATATATCTACCTAAAACTTATAAATGTCGTCATATCCAGACAGCTTGAACTAAATCATTAGATAGCTGACTGAAATAAACTACACAATGGAATAGAAATGTAAAATGCACTTATAGCTGGAACCTTCATGATGCCGTAACACTCATTGTTCCTATTTTTTTGTTGATGACCGAAATGCCTCCCTCTTGTTAATCTGCCATTCCAGAAGGGGGTGTGTATTGATGAATCCCTGGATGTGTCCGTGATGCTGAAGTAGCAGACAGATTTGTAATTGCAACATTTTCTGGGAAGGCATTTTCTTTTAGGTCATATGTCTGTTAAAAATTGACATATTACCTGAAAGGTAATTACCACAAACTAATTTGTCAGCTGTTTACTTTCATTCATTTCACAGTGACTATGGTGGTGCCACTGTGTGTCTATAGTGTCACTGTGTGTTGTGGTTGCATGTCGCGGTCACACTGGGTTTGAGCAAAGAGTCACGCACGCACACACACAGAAAGCTATAAAAGAGGAATGACAAGTATAAATGCTTTTTCTTGTCAAATCTGCTCTCTTGTCTCCTCCCAAATGTTCTTTTACATGACTTAGCAGATCAATGCATCACTGAAATTGACGGACATTTCATAGACTGAAATGTAATGAGGTTGGGCGTTGTTGACTGGAATAGCTGCACAAAATAACATCAGAAGTTTCACATTGCTCTGTCAAAAACTAAATTTAGATTTTATTTTGGGAACTAAAATGTCTATATGGTACACCTGGAGCTGCAGGAAGAAGGCCAACAGGATTATCATGGACCCCGAACAACCCAGCCAAAACTGGTCTTCCTGCTGCCTTCTGGCAGATAGGACCGCAGCATCCTGTCCCACACCACCAAGCTCTGGGACAGCATCTTCATCTTCATGAAACCTGGACTAAAGACACATATTTTGGCATTATTACTTACAGTATTTTCTCAGTACTGCAGCCACATGTATGTGACATAATGCCATGTCATAGTGGTGCAACAGTTGCAATTAAATCAGAAACCTTTTCTTCTAAACTCAGTTGGACTGATGTTTAACAATCATGTGAACTCCTTTTGTAGAAGAATCACAGATACTAATTTCTTGGCACACAGAGGCCCCAGTAGACCAGAATGCAATGCAGCCACTCAAGATGTTGCCTTAAGGACACAACTTATCCCAACAAGAAAACTCCTCCCTTGCTTTTTTTTTGTAGCTTATTTACATAACCCACAGCTTGATGTAACACGTTCTAGTCTGTTCTCTGGAGGTCGTCAAAAGTCACTGTGAGAATTGTAGGACGTGAGGAAAACGTGGTTGAGGAAGTAGACAAAGCAGAAAGTGAGTGTACCAGAAAGTAAATTACATCAGTTAATCACAATATATCTTCTGAACAGCACTGCACAACAGAGATTGATGAAGTGTTACCCTGCTGAATTTGAAGCTTTTTCCCCCCTGAAATCCAGAAGGCATCCACCAAAATAAAAAGTCCCAATGTCCAGATAACTTCTGAGGTTACACTGTTTCTAAATCCTTTCATCCATTTCAGATCACACAAGCACACTCACACACCTGTATCCTCCTCAGTCTGTTATTTTTTTCGGCTTTGAAGACAGACACTGTACCAGTGCTATACCCAGGCCTGCTGCTGCTTCCTATAGAACATCTGCATCTCTTTCCCTAGGTATTTCTGTACATTATAATGAGACATATTACTGCAGCAAATACCTACATGAGAGGCCCTAAAACAGAAAGCTAGCATATGGATGTGGAGATGGATTAGGAGCATTACACAATTGTAAGAGTCTGTTTATGTATAAACTGTGAAGTTGCCTCGTGGGGAAGGAGATAAAAGGAGTTGGGCTCGGCCCGACAGGTGACATATTCACCAGCCGCAACAGCGACACTGCTATTATTTTCACCTTGTGAGTCTGTGTGTGAGTCATCGTGGCAAAATGCTGTCCTGGAGACACCTACTGTAGCAAGAAGTACCACCACAGAGGCGGTTTTGAATACTTTGCCAGGTGTTTATATTTCGGTCATGGGTGGATTACCGAATGGGCCTCACAGGCCCAGGAGCCCAAGGGCTCAGAGGGCCCCTATTCCAGAGAAGTCAACTGTTAAAAACGATGCATAATTTAGTCATTCCTGTTATTAACAGAGCCCTAAAAGTCCTACTGAAAAACTGAAGGAATAGCCTAAACATTCACTTTGAAAATGTCACAAGAAAGAAATCATCATGATACATTTGAAGTGAGTGTTTATCCCCTCACTTTATCTACATAATCGTTAATTGAGTGAACCTGCACAGTAAATCCTGTTGTGATAAAGGTGAATTTAATTAGTGCCCCCGAGTTGCAGTCTTCCACAAACTGCTAGCTTGCCAGCAGTGAGTACCAACAATAACCATGTTCATTGTACATAATGCTAACTTAAAGGGAGGTTGCTTTGGAGGGAGGCCCGAAAGGAAGGGCTGTCAGTGCAGCCGACATGGAGACTCTCGGAGCAAGAGCTGAAAGTGACTTTTATTGGAAAAGAGTTGGCAACACTGGGCTGGTTTTTTTAGTTGGATACTTTTAAAATCTACCTTACTCTTGCTTGTTTCTCCAATGTTGACAACCTCAGCTTTTAATAAAGCTGATTCAGATTTTTTGGAAAAAAGTTGGAGATATAACAGCGACAATCAACATGTAGAGTTCACTGGAAGATGTGAAAGACTTGCAGGATCACAAAATGTCACGGCAACGGAAATGTGAAGCAAAGTGAAGTACCAGATGTTCTCTAAAACCAATCCGTGAATCAAAGTTAACCCATGTTGCAGGGTTGGAATCAAAAAAACAGTTTCAGTGTGGAATGACATGGTGACTCATACAGATACAGTACGTGGGAAGTGCTCACAAAAAGATTTATTTTAAATCCACTTGTAACATTGGTAAACAACTCTAGAAATACAATGTGCCCTTGCAGGAGTTGTAACAAAGGAGAGGTACAAATATAAAAGCAATCCCTTTAGCTTTTAGGGGCGATTCCAGCTGTATTTGGAACATCTGAGGACATAGAAGACAAGGTCATGCATCAGCTTGTGAATATACCATTAAGTTGTTTTGCTCAGAGAGCTGGCCACTACAAACCTGTAGCTCCGCTCTTTTCTGGTGTTTCAAATGCATGTCAAGGGTTACTGGCCTCAATGAATAAGCTGAAGAATTGAGAGACAACATTCTGATGCAAACAGTTTTCCATCATAAATACACTTTTCGAGAATGAATAAATGGCAAGTAGTGTTGCTCGGGTCTTTGATGTGTTAATAGCTCACTACTTGGCCTTGCATTTCCACTGTACTAGTGGCAAATAGTGGCAAATAGTGGCAAATTGCAGTTGTAGTTTTTTACCTAAATAAGAAGTTAACAAAAAATGTGGCTAGGAATTAGGCAGGACTTGCGTTATCCTGCTGGGTGACAAGATGGTTATTACATTATGAGTATCAGCTCTTTTTTTCCCTTGATAGGGACTTTATGTTTTAAGGACCATAACCAAGACATTAAGAATGAAACATGGTAAACAGTAATTGATGGTTATGGCATTGAAACTATGTGTTTCCAGGTAATAATAATGGCGTAACCTTAAGACAAAGTACGTTTGGAATTTAACATGAGACCACTGTTAATGTTTCCGTTTCCTACTGACAGTAAATGTTGTTGGTTAACCATGACTGCAGTTGGTCCCTAACCTTTTTACTAATACTGTTAAAAATACAACAATGAAAAACACACATTGTATCTTTAATTTAAACATGATCATTTCATATACATAACCTTGTTACTTGTGTACTATATTGCAGTTTTACAGGGAAGAATTGAAAGACAAATGAACTGTATGCATGTTTTTAAAGTGTGGAAGTGAAGTGCAAGTGAGTAGGCACTGCCATTTCATAATGAGAAGTGTGACTGCCGGCTCCACTGAGGGATCATTAGAGACTTGCTGCCTGGTGAAGGACACGCTCCCTGCTGAATAAGAGGAATCCCTGTTCAAACTAAGGGATAACCAAAGGAGTAACGCAAGCCCTACATAAGAGCAGCTCTCCACTAACCAGGGCAGATATCTTAATCTATCATTTCAGTGATAATTAGCTGCTTCAGACAAATCTTAAGCTGATAATGATGATGACTGCCATTGTGTGAAAACCCCATATCTCCAGAGCCAATTTATCAGGATCTGGGAACACAGTCTTGTTTTCATCTTGACCGTCTCACTTTTCTGTTAGAGTTCATCCATCATTTTGAAAGATCTTTATATGACAGCAGCAATATGTTGTTGGGCTGACAGCTGCCTTAAATGTCCTAGTTTTTGTTCCCCTTAGGATTCCTTGTTTATAATGCAATCAGATCAAATCTGCAATACTGTACAGACATATTTTTTATTTGCATTTGAAATCTAGTTTGGTTATTTTATGAGGTCCTTTGCAAAGACATATAACAATGAAACACATGATTTTAGCGTTAAGCTTGAAGCCTGTTTATCCATAATAATGTCATTCATTGGACGTTTCGGTGGAGTGACAAAGGCCCCTATTACTATCACACCAACCCAGTTGTCTACTTACCATTCACAGTCACAATAACCAGATGATTTTATGTATCTCTTGAGGACCCCTATGGGACTTAAGGGTTAATTGCGAGGATGCTTTCCTAATGAGCATCAGAATTACTAATTCTGATGCTCATTAAGAAAATTAAGTGGCACCAAGGCAAGCATTTAGTAAACAGCATAAAACAGCAGGGCTATTGATCCAAGTCTTCTCCTCATTGTGGCAAACAATGCAGTATTCAAGGAGAATGTCAGCAAGGCAATTAAACACGTTTACTTGGAACACTTGGGATCTATGACAGACCATGCCCAGCTTCCTCTTTTGTGTAAAAGATTACATTTATTTGATATGTCCTGCAGAGCTGAGTCACGTGGACAGAGGACATATAATTACAAGTACTACAAGCTTGTTGGTATGGAGGACAAAAGCTAAAAAAACAAAAATATGACTCGAGGGAAGAATTAATACGCGATTAAATGTAATGAAAATAATATAAAAAATAAATGTAGGATTGATGTTCCCCTTTTATTTCGTAATTTTCAGTTTTTTTTCATTTATTCATTTTGATTTGAATTCATTTTTTGATTTAAATTTTTTATTTTTGAATGCAATAATTGATTTTTGTATTTATTCCTGTATTCTTTTGAAACCACTGGTAAACATAGACTATTGAGATATTCATATTTCTTTACAAATTTGACAGTTTTTCCCCCCATAGCACTCCAGTGACAAAGCATGACTTTTTGTCACCTCCCAATTAAAATATCTCATTCTCACAGTGACTACTTTTGTCACCCTCATATGATTTAACCTTGAGGAATCAGGCATATTCTTAAACGCACAAAACCTTTCCACAATTATTTTACCGTTTACACTTGACACTGGATACGTTTTATAAATGTGAGATGTCAAATGTTACCTGAAAATAGATGCCACTTCAAAGGGAATACAACCCCCTTCCATGCAGCTTTTGAACCCTGTACATTTTGAGGATCAAAGTGCCGACTTGCTGTCTAATAAAAAAAAAAAAAAAAAAAACTCTACTTCTTGCTTTGGCAAAACTTTGCTGGGTGAATTTAGGACTCGACGGTAAGGGGATTGCAATGTCAAGCTGTATTGGCCAGGTAATGCGTTATACTGTTGCTTTCCCTCAAAGCTGCGAGTTTGAAATATATAAATGTCACACACTTTTCTGTGAAAGGAATACTGTGGAAGAAATGGATGTTTTCAGACACCAATGACACTTAATCGTTTCTCTGGACACCAAAGAAATACACTATCAAAGGTGCATTGTGTAACATGGACAAAAACATTTTTTTTTTTTTTATTGTCAAACTATCATTACTCTTGATATAAATTATGTCTAGGTTGTTCAAATCTCGAGACAACTTGGCAGGCATCTAATATAAAAGGCAATGATAGAGAGTTCAAGGACAGTGTAACTGTTTTTATACCTCTGGGCTCCTTGCAAAGGCAAATTGCAGACCGTTTAAACCACTTACTAAACATTCTATAACCACGTACCAAAGGCTATTTCTGTATGTTCCACTATTAGCACAAAAATGCTTTAGAATGACGAAATCAACTGTGGTAGATCAGTGCTTTCGCCTGTTATGATCATCTTTTGTTGGGGCAAGGAAAAAGGGAAAAGAGTGGCTCCTCTGAGTAATTTAAGGCCCGTGTCCCAGAAGTGTGAGATTGGATATATGATGTAGATTACACAAACTGAAACCCTTTTCTGTGACCCTCGTACTGCCGGCGAGACGTCACTTTATCACCTTGCAGCACGCACTGGGCTAGTGGACACTGCTGGCAAATTTACAGGCACTGCCAGGAAATGCCTTGCTATTTCACTAAGCTAATATATTCCACCACGGCTCACATGCTGCACGGAGCTGGCCCTGATGTGTCTCTACTCAGACACCCTGACCTGAATCTCTGCCTCACCTCTGTCTGACACATCCATTACCCTTCCCTCACCATTTCTGCCATCAACTCTGCCAGCATATGGCGGGGGTATGCATCATGGAGTTGTTTACGAGACGGCTATCGGGTGACGCCTGTGGTGTTACACTGCAAGGAGATGTTTGCAAGCTGGAATCTGCCAGGATTAGCTGTTAATTTATGTGCAGCGTTTTGCATCCAGTTTCACATGTAAGAATCTGTTCATCCACAAACAATTACTTCAAATGAGAATGACTGGCTGGTATCAGCTTCCTTGAAATAGTTTCTGGATATGATTTGGATTGATTCCATTCTTGATACAGATATTTCATCACAATGTGTATAGACCAATGGGTGAGGTTTGGTTTTCTGGCACTTTCCATCTCAATCCTCCTGCGGATTTTCTCACAAATTATTTATTTATTCCAATTCATAATGCATTCTTAGGTGACAGTTCTCAGTTGGATCCCCCACAGAGAGATGGATGCATTGGTTTGTAGGTCATATTCACCAGGAAAGTCCCAGTGTTGGCTTAGACTAACAGAGAGATGGAATGATGGCTGAGCAAACTGGAGCCGAGGCGTTGGAAAAGCCTGTGCGTGAATCTAACTGATGCGCGGCATTACTGCAGGTTATATTTCTTGCATAACATCCTCAGAGGTACTGAGTAAAAATCCATACTAGCGGATTTAGGCTGATAAGAAGTTTGTGTGATTTATTTCGAAGATACTGGGATCATGACGTGGTTGCTCTTTGGAGCCATTAACAAGCCAGTGGCCAGGTCCCACAGGTCATCCACATCATCTCTTCACATATAGAAGGCATTGTCTATCAGCCTATTGTGTGCGTTTGTATGAGACATGGGGCTTAGTGTAACTGATATTATTACAGTATGCCTGTTGCAATGCAACAGAGGCCCATTATGCAAGGCTTGTTTGTTGTATGTCTTCTGGATTTCTCTTTGATTATTGCATGTTTTGTATCAGGCATTATGCTGCTGTGAGGGAAAAAACACATCTTTGATAACATTAAAATTTAAATTTCCATCTCTCAGAAAAGATCCTCTATTACTTCAAGAGCCTTGGACTTGACAATACGGCTTTGACTGCCTAGTGCTGTGGGTGGAATTTACAAATTTGATTCAATGCACTTACTAATGCAAAAATGGTGTAACAACAATGCATTATTGCACTTTTTAAGATATGGCTGGTGCATAGCAGTGTGTTTAGTTTTTGACTGAACTCCATAAACACAAGCCATGTCTTTTTTTTTTAAACACTTGCAGAGTTAAAGGAGCATCGTTTGAAGTATTATTAAACATTACATCCTTTATTTTTAATATTCTGCATTTTATCAGGCAGCCCTTAGTTTCAATATATATGTATATATATATATATAT
>NW_022280039.1:9838797-9969375 GCF_004355925.1 Anarrhichthys ocellatus
ATATATACACACATATATATATACACATATATATACACACATATATATATATCTATATACACATATATATATGTATGTGTGTATGTATGTATATATGTATGTATATATGTATGTATATATATGTAAGTGTGTGTTTGCCTGTTGCCTGCAATGTGGTTTTGGAGGCATCTCAAGAGCTGAATATAAAATGTCAATAAAATATGTTATGGAAAATGTTAATGTTAACGGGGCTGTTTGCTGCAATTAAAAATGTTACTGCTCAGCATGTGATTGCTATAACCAGTTCTTAACATTGCTTGCCTAATTTTTCCTGTTGTCAGTTTGCCAGTCACTAACTCTCCATGACATCGACCTGTTTCAGAGCAGTCATCTTGACTTGTCGTAGTAATAAAAGCACAGGTGTTACTAATAACATTAGCTCCACTCTTTTCAAGAGTCCTAGTAAAGCCATGCCAGTGGAACAGCGCACCAGCATGCACAATACCAGGACCTTGCAACTGAAGCATCTTTAATTGAATTATTCACACCCGTGATTTTCCTGCTGTGACATATCAAAATATCTTCTGTGTAAAAGGCTTGTTTCAGAGCCTGCTATTCCCTTTCTGCCCCGCAGTAGTCCTTTGTGTTTCCTGCCTGGTTCTCACACCAACCACCACACCTGTTCCCAATCCGCTCATCAGCGCCTCAGCTGGCCTCTTTGCCACAGTTCCCCCAGGGAGAGTGGGGTCGCATTGTTTGTAGGTGGAATGTCCAAGAGTACATTATAGATTTTTCACAGATTTTTTGGGGTCCAGTGGACAGTGAACTAGGTTTTCTCTGGGAAAAAGAAAATAATCTCTGTTGCATTTCACAAATTTAAGACCATGATTTATATATATCATAAAAGGGTGACTGTATGTGCAATTTACTAACTCTGGAAAGTGGACAGTGTTTTAAAAGCTTGAAAAGTGTTTTTTAAATTGTATTAGATATGCCAAGCAGGTTTCAAGTCATTCTTATGCTGCATGTTTAATGGAGTATGTTCTTGACTTGCACTCAACTTGTAACTTTGCAATAAAAGAGATATCACATTTGGTTTGATCTGATTTAATAAACGTAAAAAATAGGAGGTAGAACCATAGACTGTTTATAAGAAGTGGACGTAGTCACTGTGACGTCGCACATTGGTGAGAAGTGACACGAGAGGGTGGAGCTAAGCACAACCGAACACTGAATAAGTAAGCAACCAATCACATACCCGAAAGCATATTCTGCTTTATCATCTGTTTTACTCTAAACGGGACCATCATTTACAAAATGAACATCATGCTGTATTAAAGAAGACTTGAAACCAGCTATTGAGACCATAAACTCATGTTAACGATATTCACTCAGGTAATAAATCAAGTGAGAAGTAGTCATTTCCCCATAAACTTCTATGGAATCTGACTTATTTTTTAAACCAGAGTCGCCGCCTCCTGATGGCAATGAGAACGAATAATGGTTTAATAATAATAATATTAATAAGGTTAAGGTCTACACTTGGGTAGAAAAACCTCATTCATCAATCATAAAAATATAGTATGCTTAGAAAATGGTTGGCAGTGATGTTAAGGATACACCATTTGTAGTACCAGGGGTAAAACATGCCGAACCACGTGTCATAAATTCCCACATGCATTTGACTGTGTCGAAGTAAAAGCCGTTTCATGTCTGGTGTCATTTGTGACAGGTCTGCAGAGGTCAAACAAGAGTGCCACTTTAATGTATTCATGAGCAAAGCATAGAACATGAAGCCTATATGTGAAAGTGACAATGGGGGGGGGGTCAACACAGAAACCTGTACACTTCATGGATAGTTCACAAAATACCTATAAAACATTTTGTTCATTTTCAGATTATATTGACATTTGAGATTTTTTAATTTCCACAACAGCTTGAACCAAATGTGATGCAATATGGGTTATGTGCAGACTGTAGAACTCCAAAGAGGCCCAGAAGGATATAAATTGTCTTGCAGTTGGCAGAAGACACCCTCTATGCAGATGTCCGCATCAAAATGACTGTGACTCCACATTGAATGTTTGATCTTGTGAAATAATTAAAAATGAGGCTACATGAGGTAAAATCACACTGACAGTATTGTCAAAGAAAATAAGAGGTTAAATCAAGTGAGAAATGTTAAGTTCAATACACAGCAATCACATAATACATGCAGCATGCTTACACGTGGTTGTGGTTGCTTCCAAGGATATCCAGAGAAACGGTCAATCTCCCAGTTGCATGTAATCTACTTCTAGGTTAAAGTTTTTCAGTGTTTTATTTTGAAATTGTACGTAGAGTATGTTTCTGTATTGTTGCTCCCGTGCAGTTTGTCTTTCAGAAACGTTCAGTTTCATTTTTGTCTTTGATTCATTTTCATGTTATGAACCACCATTGCTCTGTTATTGTTATTCTTTCTTTGGCATAGATAGGCCAAACACTGTTCCTAACTGAACATGATCAAATTTAAAAAAGGGCAAAAAAAGACGTGCCAATATACAGTAACACTTTGGGGAATCTTTGGCACTAGTTGACCTATTTACACACTTCCCAAGTTAAATGGAATTCTAAATGAATCTGATGAAATGGTTCACTAGTGAGAGCAGATCATATTCATGTCTATTTATAAACAGTGTTGCTTGTCCACATCCATACCTTCGCTTCACAAGTCAGCTTTTGGCAACAAGCCTCACTTCAGATCTTGCTCTTCAGAGCAGCCTCATCACTTGTGCTCCTGTAATTGAAATGCAAAGCCAGACCTCCAGCATAATCAGATACTCCCTGATTTGTTTTTAGATTGAGTTCAGGAGTCATATGGTGTTTGTGCAGCAACTCTGTTATGATTTGAATGTAAAGCCCACTCCTCTTGTAATACATGAAGAAAAGATGAAAATAAATAATAATAATAAACAAAACCTGCCTGTCTCATCCCGGGGTTGTCATTTAAATGGGGTAGTATGCTAACATGCACAGCAGTATCCCGGTTTTGGGTCTTATCCTGGTTTTGAACATATCCAGAATACAGCCCAGTCGCCAGGGAAAGTGAAGTAGTGCAGAGCATGTAACGTAGTATATCGAGCTACCGTTATTTAAAGTTACAGGGTATGAAAGTTATGCGGTATAGCAAGTCGTTTTGTTGCCTAGACCTAAACAATCGCTGCACAACATCTAACCAAATATTTATGAAATGTTTTGGTTCAGAACTGTCCACATTCAACATATCCCGTGGTTTACAGAAACATACAATGCCAGCATTGTTTTCTGCTGACTCGGTGGCAGAATATGGTGTTTACATAAGCCCAGACAAACCTGGTTATTCAAAACCCTGTATACATCATTATAACAGAGGGCTCCGAGTGTGTCTTGATCCCTCAACATCTCATCCACTCATGTCTGTACATCAATAGTTTGGTTTCTGGCTATCTCAACTGCTGCATTTACCAATGTGTTAGATTTGTTCTTCCCCATATGATCAACAATACAACTAACCACAGTTTGTTTTCCTCAGTTTCCCATCTTGTTACCCTTTGAGGGGTTCCAAACGGCATTTTGTGAACCACAGAATGCAAACATCTGGCAACCATCTTTAACGTCAAATGGGGTTGAGATACTTAAACAATTGGTGGAGAATCACTTTAACATTATTTAAATGGCACAGAGAATGGATTCAATGCCTGTATGGGTGGGTTGACCACCTGTAACCTTGGTGTTCCACATTATACAAAGTGCAATTATTGGTCTGGCAGTCATATTTCACATTTCAGAGGAAAAAAAACCTTATTATTATTATTTTCCATTGCTGGCACCTTAAAATGAAAGCAGGACAAGACCAGAGAGCAGTAGAGAAGTCTTTATGAAATGTTTTCTGTGCCCTGACATTTCCAGTGCATGGACTCGCAGAGAGGCCAGTTGTACTGAATGCTGGAATATGCCAAGAGCATTATGTCCTATAGATAAGATGAACCCAGCCAGCAGTGTTTTGTGTTTTGTTTTCAGCCTGAAATTCAGCTGTGGTGTTTTTAAACCTGCCGGAAGATGCAGTGACTTAAAGTAGAGCTATGAGTAAGTGAAAGTAACTAACTAGCAAAAGTCCGCTGGCTGCTTGGCTAATTTCCACAGTGTAAAATGTCATCGGCATTCAGTGCCCCGTCTTAGAGCTGCTATGTGAGAAATTATATTTTTGTATATTACAACACACTTGTACTGTACTTGCACTGTAGCAGAATTCATGTTTTGTTTTTATAAAGTTTATGTACTAAGGTGGGTCACACAGATACTGTTATGAAAAAGATCAGGGTTCAGATTTATCTGGCCACTTGAATGCTAAAAGCATAAAAACACAAGTCCCTTATATGCAAGCACCATGACCTTTCTTATTGCTAATCTGTTTATTGAACATTCATTCAAAAGTGCTACAATCAGCGGCACCGGACAAGATGTACTTTAGTAGATTCTGCACACATCTTCCAACACATCAGTGGAAGTTATTGTGAGTTGTCAAACATGCTAAATGAAAGTGACAGTTTGTTGGATATTTGCCTTTCAGACTACAGCACTCTGTCTCCTCCGGGTGAAGGTTATGTTCCCCTCGGAGGAGATCAGCACAGGAGGCTGGGGCACAGCAAGTAACAGTGGTGGGCTGGTTAAAACCATTGTGAGCCATGCATGCTCCCTAATCAGTCTGCAGCTGTGATGCTCCTGGGACACCATGGGCGTCCATTTCCTGATTCGCTCTTGCAGACTGCCACTGAAAAACTATTAGGCCGGACTACATTGTTATGGCTGACCAGTTTCCTCTGAAGCTTTTATCATAGAAGTCAGAATAATATCACTAGCCTACTTTTGTTATATTCTCATTTTTACAGTTGTTTATGAGGCAGTTAGAGTGTTGAGATGGTGCCATAGTTCCATTATGTGTGAGGCAAACACAAAGTTTGATCACAGTGCCATGAAAACATTATGAGTGTGAAGCTGCAACCATGGACGAGAGATGCATCAGATGGGTGTCCCAGGGTTAGCTTCTTGAAAAGAGTAGTAAATCCCCATAGCTTGGCAAATTTAGTTAAATAGGGAGAGAATTAACTTCAAGCATGAATGGTGGGGCTTAATGATTTTCAGGCACTGAGGACATCTTGCTTGGAGTGATAAGTGAGAGCTGTTGTTTGACTTTGTCAAGGCAAAACTAAAGCCCCCTATCTACACAGCTTCCATTATCCTCCTGTGTTCACAAGACAATTCAATCATCTTTGAAGGAAAGCAAAGCATCATCAACATAAAAGGATCCTTTCAGGGTTAAAAGAATGTTATTCAAGTAAAGGAAAAAAAAAACTCAAGTAGAAATAAGATACTGGCAAAAGAAAGTATAATTTAAAGAGTATCTTAAATATTCCGTGTTGAGTTTTAGTGTTTCTGTAGCGCTATTGAGCTGTTTTTCTATCAGTGGGTCCCTTGTTTGTTAGTCTCGTAAACATGAGGATGCACATGCATACTTGCTAGTCATGCGATACACAGTCCTGCAGTGTCACACTTGGGGCGACAATCTTCGGTTCTTAAAAGGCCAACATGTTGAAGTGCCTTAAACTTGCATTCTCTCCAATGGCCATCAGGGGGCGACTCTTCTGGTTGCACAAAGAAGTCTGATTTTATAGAAGTCTATGAGAAAATTACTCCACTTCTCACTTTATTTATTACCTCAGTAAACATGCTAGTTCTAAGTCTTCTTCAATACAGCATGATGTTTATTTTGTAAATTATGGTCCTATTTGGAGTATAGATCATAAAGCCGGTATATGCTTTTGGGGCGCGGCTACCTTGTAATTGACAGGTCGCCTGTTGGACAGTCTAGCAGAGATTTAGAGGCTGAAGTGCACAAAAATGCATAAAAGGTGTTGCTACATATACCTTTTGTTTGTGATTCAAAAACAATAAAGGGCATGGCGTTCAAACTAAGCTTTTTTACTTGAAAAAGTACAGCATACAAGAACAACATGAATGAGTTATTGGTGGTTTCTGGACAGCCCATGCCTTGTTTTTGCCCCATCAAACTCAACAATGTTTGATTTACTAATCCAAATGGGAAAGATAACTGAAGGGCTGGGCAGCTGTTTTGGATCAGATGACATTCACTGACCTTCTGTAACCTATTCATCATTTCCCTCACTCACCAGCTCCATCTTTCCCTTACCCATCTCTCTACCAACACATTCATTCTCCCTCTTATATCATCCACCTCAGTCTTTCACTAAATCAGCCCTTTGCTGTAGGCACAATGTGTGCAACTGTCCCCATAGTGTACAGAGCGAGAGAGGATATTGTGTGTAATTGGAAAAGCATTGTCCTGCGCTATGGAGACCGTAGACAGTAAACAATAAAGCAAAAATTGTAAAGCAAACAATACCTATTGATGACATGTTATTAATTATGTACTTATTGTTTCCTTTTTATTGATGAATATATTTATATGCCAGGCTTCTTTGGGATATAAAAGAGTGTGAAAAGGATATATACTTTCAAAGGATTTGTTCTTGTTCATGCAATTAGTTATCAAAGTTAAGTTTATAATAACTTATACAAAATTAAGACTTAGTTAAAAGGTGCTGATTTCGAAATTCAAAACATTGATATCGCAGCAAACACTATTTTCTATGTAAAGATAAAATGGAGTCATCGTGTCGACATCATTCTCCCTCTGTGTTTGTTGTAGCTAATCCACACCCAGCCATGCCAGCATGTGAGTCCCTGTTCTGCCCCACTGGCCAGCTAATTCACTGAACTCATAGGGCGGTTACAGCTGAAAATGCAGTCCCTATCGATGGGGTCGTGGCGGAAGCATAAAGCCCACCTTCTTGTCCCCCCCCAGCTTAACACTGTTAGCTCTGTCTGCACTGTTGCCATTGTTTGCATCAAATTTAGCAACTTGAAACAATAGCAACCAATATGTTTGAATTGTGTTTGTACTGAATCAAACAACCTAATTGTATGTGACATTTAATGCAGATGCTGTTTCTAAGGCAATCTACAAACTCAGACTAATGGAGTCTATTAAAAATATGGTGATCTACAACAATTGAGTCAAACATTAATACATTTACTGTCTCAAAAATGATTATAATTATCATTATCAGAACACGACAGGCCACTAATTCACAGTATGCTTTCACGTGTTCGTTCCTCTGTCTGCCCACTCTGATAGTTTTTAGACCATTAAATATTATTTTATCATAATTTGGATCCCAAACAGTGTGCAGATTTATATCCAAGTCTTGCTACTCTTGCCTGATGACCTTCTTCTTAAAATATAATGCTCTAAATTCGTCCTGTTCACTTCATCTCTTCAGGTCAGGGTGTAACTTGGCTGAAATATCCCCAAGTGTCAATAAAAAGGCATCTTTCATGGCTGTAAAATCCAATGTGTGTGTGTCAGAGGCCAGCCAGAAATAAGTCCTGACATCAGGGGAAAGTGGGGAATAAGCCGAGCTGTCAGTATCTCTGTTAAGGATAGTCAGTCGGTGTGTAGGAACCCTGTGGTGCAGAAGCTTCCTGGATGCTCTCCAGGGAAATACATTTGACATATGCAAGTGAAAAGGTGAGAATACTGGATCCCCTTGATGAATACCGTTGCGGGTCCAAAGGCTCCATTTGTCCTTTCCTCACCTACCTCTCTCCCTAGCTCTTTCAAACACACATTTGTTTTCATGGATACTGCGTATGTTGTTCATGCGAGGACATGATCGAGTAAATGATGGTCCACCATGCAAGCATTCTGTGTACACGGCCCTTCTCTCATGAGTGGTCATTGACAATGGCGGTGTGGGGGTGGAGCGCATCGGCATTCTGTAGAATGTAGATGTTATTCCCAATATATATATATATATATATATATAAATAACAGGCTTCAGGGATTGTACTCATCAGGAACCTTTTCACACTTGTAAAAGATTCATGGCACTGCTTGTTTTGCTGCAGCAACGCAACAGGAAGTCTGAGCTGCAGGTGAGCTACCACTGAGAGGCAAACGGTTGCCTGAATAATACAAATACTGTGGTTGCCTTCCATTGCTAAATAATAAAGTAGTATTACCTTAGATGCAACAAACCTGCGTGTTTACATAGGTCTGCAATTGAGTAGATTACAGTCAATTTATTATCCTCACTTATACATAACAAGCACTCACCCACAATTGGTTTGAAGAAATTCCCTCAATCTGAGGCTTCACACCTGCATATTATTCATATAAACGGGCTAGAAATTGATTCATCAATTATTACATTCAGCATTGATTCACTATTGGCTTTGAATTTAATGGGAAATGACTGCAGGTTGAGAATATTACATTGTCATGTTAATTTAATGAGGATGTGACATACTTGAAATGGAGTATAATGGAGGCGCTGGAGCTGAGCTAAAGAAAATATTTTCTGTGAGGGATTCCACTCGCTGAATGCTAAACAAATTTACCTGACACTGCCTAAATGATGTTAAAAGTGTTGACGCGGTGTCACTGGCGCCAACATAAGGAGGGATCATTTGCAGTGAGCCGCTGCTCTGTTCGATTTTGTGCATGAAACAAACAAAGCAGATGTTGGGAGAAATATATAGCATCTTAGATGATTCCTTTGAACAATCTCTTTTACCTCAAATGAATTATTGATTGGACTGAGACAAGAACACACACAATCGCAAGTCAATATTTAATCAAAGACCCAGCCTTTCTCTACTGATGAGGAGAAAAATATGTCTTCATTATTATTGCACTGGAGCCAACCCCCTCGTTTGGGCTGGGTTTCATCACACTTACAGCAAATGACAAAAGTGGAAACTTATTTTATTATACCTCTTCTGAATTATAGATAGGGTTCGGAGTGCCTGGACAGCTGTTTCCATCCTGTCTCTACCAGACCGCCAAGCTCTTTTGTCATTTCCTATTTCCTCGTGGGAAGATGATGAGTCAATCCTTAGAGAAGCCCCCTATAGCAGAAATCCAAAACTTAGACATGGACCTCCTCTAATGGGTGTGCGGATGACTATTGAAAAAGCATTTTGATTGTGGCCTTTAGGGATGAAACTGACAGTTTGTGAAATGTCTGCTCGGTTACTTTTGGTAGAATGGCGGAGAAATAAAAGAAACATTTTTTCATGATTCCAAGCAGGCAGTTGAACAACAGAGGATAACGTGAGACCAGCGAAGGAGCTATCTCGTCCCAAAAAAAAGCAAGGCATGACATTCATTTAATAGTACATGCACAAGTTGGCCTGTGGCTTTTGTTGAGCAATGCACGATTCACATGTTCAATAGGAAGTAGGGCAATTACACATGCCGCCAAAAGGAATAAGAAGTATGCCAGGATGTGGCAGCCAGCCATACAACAATGCACACATGACCTCCCCTGACCTGCCCACAGATGGGCTCACGCTTCAATAGAGGTTGGTGGAAGTTTAGACTGAATTAGTAGCCCTGAAGCTGATAAAACCTGAGGAGAATCCATGGTTCATTGGTTCAACCTTTACTATTCGACAAAACAAGAACAAACAGATGCACACAGCAAGATGAACTTTCTTGCTTAGATAGTCACTATTGATTTGACTTTTTTCCCCTTTTACAAATAACATTGGACCTCCATGCAAGAACATTTTTTGCAATTTGTAACTCGGTAACAGGGTCATGATTTCTGGATACGGGAGACGTTGCTGTTGAGTTTTTTCCAACGTATTCAGGCAAGACAAAAAAAAAATGTATTTTTGGGGGTGAACTGTTCATGTCACTTTGTCTGACTTTTTTCGAACAATAGGCCATGAGTGTGCCATGTCGGATTCAGCAAACGCTCTCAACTTCAAATAACTGTATAAATGACCAGGATAGCAATGAGGAATGCCACCTGTGCATTCATGAAAATTGTAAATCAGCATAATTTATAATGCCATAAAAGGCTCCACGTCCTGCCCCATGTGTCCTATATTGAAGTGCTGCTTTCGGAAATCCATAAAGTCTAAAATTTGGAATAAGGAACCTGTCAAAGATAAGTAAAGGGGAAAAGTAAAGTGCTGTTAATGCCGTGCCACCTGAGGGTCGATGACCGCAACGGGAAGGGGTCAAATAAATTTGTTAAAGTTGTTGATATTGTGGCGTTATGCAATAGTATCAATTGCTATTGCCAGTTTAAATTAATGGTGATATTGTTAGTATATGAATCAATTTAGAATTGATTTGGTCTATAATTAGAATTGTAAAGTCAAGACAGGTTATGCAGTGTCACACCATCAAATTGACCAACAGTATTAAGTATTTTGTGTGAGATGTTTTTCATATGAGGACAACAATTGCATTTTTTTCCCTGTTCAGCAGTATCATTAAAATATGTAATTAGATACATTTGCCTCTGGTCAACATTGTCCTTTTTTTATTAATGTAGATGGTGTTCCATGACCATTGAAGATTTGCAACATCTGTCAATGTTTCCAGTTTATCTACAGTGCAATATTCACTGAAGGCTGGATTTTGAAGGTTTTGGGTGAGTTTTTTTTTTTTCTTTTTTCAGAAATACATCTGTCAATAAATGCCATTCTCATGATATCTCAAACGCCTTTAGCGGATTTCTTCAAATTTGGCCCAAACGTCCACTCAGACTGGTTGAACTTTGAAGGTTGATTTTGGTGGTCAAAGGTCACTGTGACCTCTTAAAACACGTTTTTAACTCAAGAATTGATACCCTAAGTATGACAATTTCAAATAGGAAAAAAAAAGTATGACCCTTTGGACAGACATGGATGTAAACTGCATCTTGACTGGTTGGCAGGCATGTCAGAGAGTCCAGCTTGCAGTGTGCTCATCCCGTTCTCTGGTCTTTTATTTGGTCCACATGAATAATAATGCTCTTGGCAATGCTGGATGGGGTTACATTTGTGGTTGTGAGCAGGAGGGGTTAGAGCCAGCACTGAGCGAAAGCAGCTTTTGATCAGGGGCAGACAGGAGACGGGTCTGAATACAATGAAGGCAGACACTGTGTTCTCTTCCTTTCTATACCACCCACTCTCTATACTTTAGTTCTCTTCTTCTGATCCAGGTCTTTACCCACTTTGAATTTCTCTTTCACACACATTCCTCAGTCAAACTCTTCATATGTACACACACATACTTTCCATTTCTCTCTTATTCTCTTTACTGGGTATCTTCCTGCCTCTCTCCATCTGTCTCCCCTCCTCTCTTCATCTTCCCTCTCTTGCACGCATCTTTTTTTTCTTCCAAGCATCACTCCCCATATTTATCTTACCACCTTGATTGAAACAGATGATTCAAAATCCACCTACGTTGCATGCCATCGTGCACACAAACATCTGTACAAACTATATTTAAACCTCTTCTTAAAACATCTGTGCCGCCAGGGGGAAGAGGAAAAGGTAAAAGTAGGCCATATTTGGGCCTTCAGCAGCATCTCAAATGAAACAAGAAAGATACCCTGTTTTCAAATAACATGCTGTCTCAACAAAAACACATCAATGTTGTAAAAGTAATGTACAAAGTCTGGCCTTTTCTCTTTGCCTGCTCAGTCATGAATAGTCTCAAACTCACAAAACGTGTTTGTTTTTACAAATAAAGGGTGGTATTGATTAAATGAGATCGACAGTGTTTGCTGCTGTTGTGCCAATTTCAAAAAGTTCCCTCTTTAGGCGGCTCAAAGAGCTGACACTATTAAGATGAGTTGCAGTCTGGGTTTTATCAGTTGCTGCCATACATTAACGAGAACATCTTCACGTTATGCTTTTTTAATTTTACTTCCTTCCTCAAAGGCAATTGTGTTTGTGTTTGTTATCAATGTTTTTTTGAAGTACTCTTGCTGCCAAAATGGTAGACAAAGATCCTCACAAAGAGTTGAAATAATTCTTGACATTCTAGGGTTTTGGTATGTGATATGCAGCTGCCCTCCCAATCCTAATGTCACACAATGACTATGGAATTGAAGTATTTTGAAAGCAAAAAAATCTCTTAGGCTGGTTCCTCGGAACAGCTTTTCGGCGTCGGCGCTGCTCTCTTTTGTGTGTCTCAGTCTATTGATGCTAATGAGATGGTAATCTGAATGAGGGTCAGCTGTGCTAAATGCCACTCACAGACATCAATCACGTCCCCTGAGTAACTAGCGGGCACAGTGCCACATTTTCAAAACTCTATTCCTTTCCTAATTGAATTCCCTCAACCGTTTAGGAGTCCATCAAATGACAGTGTTCAGAGGGCAGTGTTCATACATTTGGAATTCACTCTGTTTTCTTTGCAATCTGAGTGGCAGAAGTAATGACTGTGATCCAGAGAAGCTGTTGTTGTGTTACAAATGGACAAGGCGAGCTGCAGTACGGCCTGTAGTCATGGAGGAGGCTCTCTATCCAAGATGATAAACTTTCCCTGCCACCGAGAACAAATACCCAAGGATACAACAGGAGGTATCCACCACTGGTGTCAACTAAGATTGATCCCTTCTCCCAGTGGGGCAGACGCTGGTAATTACACTGTGGACCGCCAACATGGCATCCATTCCCAACAAACAACCAGGAACAATGCAGCTGGCAGTTCAATTAGGGAGAGCTCTGTTTATTAGCTGCAAGTTTGGGCTGTTAATTAACAGTGGCAGAGGAATGCCACTGATGCTGCCCTGTTGTCCTCTTGTGGTGTTTCAATTAAGAAGAGTGAATAGTGGAAATATGTCGGGTCCTTGAAGTGCCACGTTGGCATGAAGAGCTCATCCTCATTGGAAAAACAATAGTGGTCAGTTGTTGAAATGGTTAAAATGAGCCATGTTTACGTTTTCCTAGTGAATGATCTCTGGCAGTCGTGCAGATATTGACTTTCCTGTCAGAGAAGCAAAGGCAGAAGTAGTGTAACATTTTTTTATCCTTCTTCAAAAAGTTTTAGGGGGGACTTGTAATGGATATTTGGGGAAAAAACAACAACTTTGACACAAGAGGTTTCAAATTGTGTCTCATCGCCTTCCAACAGTCAATGCTGATATTTTTTAGCAATGAAGCAATCTTTCCCAACTTAACCAGACCTTGACCAAAGAAGAAGCAGCTTAGACTCTTCTTTTCAGATTTATATTTCCCTTCTTTTTATTATAATCGCTGGCTACTCACATTGGCCAATGCAACGGCTGTAGCTTGTTGTAGCAGCCCTGGCGGTGAGAATGGATTTGGGCCGAGAGCGCGGCAGTGGCAGGACGCCACAGGGAAGCGCCACTCAGGCTTTGCTGCCTCAGCTGCCTGGGCTGGACCTTTTTAATATCAGACTATTTCCACTGTAACGTACTGTATGATGCATCACCCATGTTGGACTGACAGGCTTCTAATGACACATTACGTACACAAGCGTCTTCATCCAGAGCCTGCAGTGCTTGTTTTTTTTAAATCTTGTCAGCTATTGTTTTACCATTTCATTTTCCGTTGAACATAAAGTAGCGATAAGTAGCCAACTAGTGCAAACAACATGACGCAGTGGGTTGGAGTTTGTTGAGTCACAAGCTGCCACATACAGAGTCATCACTTTTGAGGCTCTCTGAGCCTTTGACACACTCAAGTCTTAAACTGCATTCGGGATGTTTTGGTGAACAACTTTTCCCTGTTGCCTCTCAAAATACTGACTGGCTTTTGGTGGGGATTAGAGTTCAGTGCATAGGATGTGCCAACTGACAATGTCCATGGATTTGGCAAAGATGTACGCTACATGATGTTCTTTGTCAGGGCTGCAAACACATGGTGCCACGATTTGAACCATGGCTGTGTTTTTGGAGAGCAGCTTGCGAAAGCTTGATAAATCCTATAAGTGTGTGATCACAGCTAAATCCAGAGCAATCTATGGCTATCCCCAGCAAGGATCAAAGCTAAATAAGTTGGCATTCTGGAACCCCTTGAAACCGCAAAAAAAGCATGATCCACACATGGTCACGATAGGATTTTAAATGGGGAGAATGATGCATTTAAATGTATTTTCGCCTGGAGATTCAAATGGACACGAGTGAGAGATTGAATGGCAGGCTTACTGATGTAAACGTTTGAGTTTCGAGATGGCGAAACAGTTGGGTGTTTCTTGCTACAATAAGTTCCTGAACTACTGTGTCTGCGCTGTTATTCCGTAGCTGAAATGTCCCGAAGCAAAACAGCATCAAGTGACTGCCTCAGCTGGAGAACTGAGAGTCGCTGCAAAGACTTAAACATCAAGGTCCTCGGATCCCTTTCTCCGACTTGAAGAGAATTTCAAATACGAGAATTGGTTTGTCAGAGTTGCGAAAGAAAGTAAAGGACTCCAAAGGAATCCACATGAGACTTTAAGTTTTGGACTCCAGCGCAAAGAACAAACATACACAAAGGCATCCAACAGCAGCGGACTCTCTTCTTCATGCTATACTTTGCCGAAATTCTCGAGAGGGAACAGAGGAAGAAAAAAGAGAAAATACAAGACATGATCCTGAAAACATGCCAACAAGCAGAGCCCATTAAGCAGAGCAACATCCTGTCTCAGCACTTGATTTTGTGCTGCAGTATCTCCACCGTTAATGTGTTAATCTGTTAATCAAGGGCCCTTTTTTTTCTGCACACACACACACACACACACACCAATCTGTTTTCCCCCATAAGAGGTCAGACAGGTTTTTATCTGGTGCCCTTTAAAGTACATATACTCGGTGTCCATTAATCTCAACCTACAGCAACTGCGATGTCAAGCGTTATGCAACCGCTGCCTTGTCACAACCACGAGGCCTAAGGAGGACTGGTATCCTTCACATTGGCTGTGACTTTGCTCATGATTGATTGCATGTCTGCTTCTTGACAGCCAATAATCTGCAGGACTGCAAGGCGGGATTGGTGCTCCCCCCCCCCCCACCTCCTGGATGTTCACCATTGACTGCTGTAGCATGGGAGGGAGGGATTATATTGTATTTTAACCTTCACAAAGTCGAGCTGAATTATTGATAAACCGCCCCATGTGGATTAGTATATTCTGCTCTATTGTTTCTAATTTGCGTACATGTATTCCATGGTGACTTCCTGTTAGGAATGTTTCTGCATACATCATGTTTGATTGTATAGCTAGAGTATGAGAGGATATACAGCAAAAATGAATTTGAAGGGTAAATGAAGATATTATGATTTTGTCGCAGCAATTAGGGGACATCTGGGAGTTTGATTTTCAGAACATGCGGCCCATGAGATGGAGACAACAGCTGGTGAGTAGCATACCTCAGAAAATGATACCTTTTGGAGGGGAGAGTTTGAGGATAGTATATTAAGTTCTTTGTATTGTCAACACGCTTGTTAATCCCCTAATCAAAGTCGCCCCCGTTGGAACACATCAACGCTTTGTTAGCAAATGCTCCTGATCTTATTTACTTTTCTCAACTGCGGAAGCCGAGGCCTGCTATTTTTTCTAGCACAAGCGCTGAATGAAAAGTATCTTCTTCAATGCTTTATTTTTGCTATGTGAAACACAGTGAAAGAGCAGTTATTTGTTTTGGCTGCTTTGTATTTAGAGTGTTGCAGATGCGTCATGTGGAAGGTCAATTTTCTTAAAATTGAACACAATATTATACACTTACTATTATGTTCTTAAAAATGCCAGGAGACCATAGTTTATATCACTTAACTCCTTTTTCTTAAACAAATCTAGACTAGAGAGTGAACTGTACAGTAGATTGTAGTGACTCAAGTTGACGTTGATATACAGAAGCACTTTAAAGGGGAACTCATCCAATTGTTCATACCAAGCTTGGTTTACTACAAAGTTCCACTCTGTAAAGGTGAGTGAACCTTCTATTTAGTTATCCTCAGCCTGTGGAACAGTTGTGTAATGGTTATCTGCGGCTTTGGAGCGGCTTTGTCAAGTCTGCAAAAATAACCCCATGATGTCACTGGGATTGTGTGGGCTTGGATTTTAAAGCTTCACATTTATAAAACAAAGCCTGTATTACAAACTGGGGGTATTCACAACGACGTTTCAAACGACAATATGTTGTTGGTTGCACTAAGGGAATTGTAGTATCCAGCATTTTGGTGGCTTGCTTTCGAGTCTTCTTTTATCATCTGTGTCATGACTTCCCCAACTTCATGGAAGAACAATACTAAATTGTTGGAGCAATCCTTTTAAGCCCCTGAGAATATTTCCTAGAAGTCTTAATGTATTTCTTAATAACATTAAATAGTTATGATTTAATAAGCACTAATCAAAGTAAAAAAACAACTCCTCTTGAGGTGTTATTTATTTAAAAAATCAATGTATCAGCTTTAGCAGGACTGTGTGGGTGTGGTTGAATCACATTTGATTGACAGTGACCAAACAACCACAAAATGTCATAAAAATTCTGGATCAAATGCTAGTACATACTGATTGGTGCATATGACTTCCTCTAAATCGGCCCCACCTACTTCACACAGTGAGAAGAGCACAAACCAAAAACACCAACGTAGATATTCCTCATATGAAATACCACAAACTGTTTGAAAAAAAAAAAGTGTGTTCATAAGATCCCATCACTCAGTGGGAAGCTGATTAAAAAATAAATTTGTATGGCCTTAAAGATAAAACAGCCCATTGTGCTTTACAATGCAAAGATAAAGAAACAAAATGAGGTAAAAAAAAGGAACAGGCTACAATTCACAGAAGAGAAGAATAAAGCAGTGAATTAGCTCAGACATCCATTTCAGTAATAATAACAGTAATGCCAGATTGTCATTGAGTTTTTTGACACACAACCTTTGCAATAAACAAGATAGCAGCAAAACAACACAATTTAGAGTCACTTTCTTTTTCATCAGTGACCATTTCAAATAAATAATAAAACTCAAAACCTGGCGGTATAATCAAGTCATTGATATTGATCGGCAATCTAACAAGACCAGATACACTTTAGCCAATCTGTGCTATGAGTAGTAAAATTGCCCTTTTATTCCGATGATTAACACACTTACATACAAAGTGTAAAGCACAGACACATATATCACCTAGAAATGTAAATGTCTGCGCCACACTTTTTCTCTTTCTTTGAAATCTTCTTCCATCAACACTCCCTCTGCAGTAGGGGGCAGAAGAGACGAAGCTGTCAGCACTCCTCACAACACAACAACTCTTTCCCTGATATCCAACCCTTCCCCAAGAGATTACAGACACAAGCGGCGGTGGGTGGGAAGCTTTGGCACGCTGCATTCCCGCTTTCTCTCTCCTCCCTCCCTCCCTCTCTCCTCATGCGTTTTTTCTTTCCTTTACATCTCTCTCCTACATCAACTCCCCGGGGTACCGACTCTGCTGAGGGGGACATCCCTCTAAGTTCCTACATAGGCCCTGCAGCAGTTAATTGCAGGGAGAAGATTTATTATGTGCAGAGCCACCAGAGGGACAGTGATCACACTAACAAGCAGGGATGGGGATAGTGGTGGGCATCCTCTTGTGACTGCAGACCCTTTCAAAAACAAAACAAAAAGGCCTGCCATGGGTATTTCTGAACATTCCTTTTAAGAGACCGACAGTGAGATAGATGTGGTCTAATATTACTCTTATATTTTAAGTCAAGTCTTAAGAGTGCTGCATATGAAGAAAAGCATCTGCTACTGTAAAGACGCCTCTGCACATCCTCTTAAAAGGTGCACCGTTTTCCATTGCAAACACTTATTTATTTATTTTGTTCTATCTACGCCACTCATCTCTCTTTTCATCTCCCTTTCTAGTTTCCTCTCTCCCTCACAGAGCTCTCGCTCTCACGTGTCCCTGGCTCATGTTTGGTTGTGGAGGGAAAAAAAAAGCCTGAACGCTGCGGCTGCTAACTCTGGCCAGGCGCCACTCTGCTGCCAGGAGCTTGATACCGCTCCTGCTGCCCTGCCAAGACGGGTGGTGGCCTGGGGGCGGAAGAGAAGTCGGGTTCACCGAGCTGTCTGGAAGACCTTTGACGTCTCCTTTTGTTGACTGTACAGACCCCCGTGTGGAGTGTTATCAGCTGGCTGCCGAAAACACCCACCTACCTGTCAGCACCCCTGCCACCTCTCTGCACCGCTTCCCGGTGTTAATTGAAGAGGGATGTAGCACAAGCACTGCAGTAAATACCATCCTCTCTGAGAGGGGTCCCTTTCCCTTTGCTGTGTGACTCCATGATGCAAATCTATATGTTGGTTTAAAGGATTAGTCTGCATTTTAATTGCCTAAAGGAGGTCCACTGCTTGGACGACTTAATGATTATTAGGATATGATCAAAACACAAGGAGCAAATTTGTATTCAAATCTCTTAATTTATGTGGCCAAACAAACTCTAATGAGGATTTTAATGCAGCGGTGCTCATGCCATACAGATCACTAGCCTTGAGTTTCTATGGTATTGATTTTAGGTGCTAGAGTTCATCGCATGCATGCAGCACCCCTCCTTAGCCCACACACTTGTCGCTCTCACAACACACACCCGCACAGGCTGAGAGCTCTTTCAAACCACCTATCAACCCATTATGCACACGGCAGGGAAAAGCGATCCAGTATAAGTGCATTGATCTTCCCAGCCTCGTTCAGTCTGATGAAGACCTGGGCCTAGTGATAACATTTCACAGTCAGACACGCCGCTGCTACAATCAAGCACATGGCCGAACGGACAGGAAGAAGCTGACTCACAGCGTTCGTAGAGTGGGGAAAAAAAAACAGATCATGGTCTGATTGAGGCGGACATCTTAAGGCAATTGAAGAGAGCTTCAATGGGCTCTTAAAGAAGCGTTACTCTGAAGCAAATCCAATGTTTCTCTTGGAGATGATTGCAGGCTTGGCTGCATTGTGAAGTGTGTTAAGCCACACAAAATGGTAATCTCAGCATCTCTCGATACGTCTACCTCTCACATCGAGGAACACACTCCGGATTCAAGGGCTACAAGAGCGTGAGATTGAAAATGGTACGGATACCCGCTGAAGGTGCTTGGAGGCAAGGCCCGAGTAAATCTGGATGATGTTTGCCTTTTATCAAAGTTGACTGTTTTACTGATGCCTTTGGGAGGCGGCTACATCATAATGCCTCTATTCTAAGGGGAAATGTGCACTGAACTTGTCTGGCATTGCACCATAGGAAGTTATGCTGCCCTTTATAAGGAGCCATATTTATATAGTTAAAAAAAAAAAAACACGGCTAAGAAGATGTAAATATCTAAGCACGACCTCGTTGCTGTCACACTGCCCTTGGATGAAGAATATCTGTCTGGCCGACAGTGGCCCCTGGGTGAACCTGGCATTTGATGCAATTTGTCTGGTCCCAGGGCTGAATATACAATAAAGACGGCCTGTTTCTTGGTCAGCTCTCCGTCAGTGTCAAATTTGTATTCATTGTTCTATGTGTGGGCTCTCTCTGTCGAAATACTTCTCATTGAATTATTTCATTTGGATTTTAAGGCTTCTTAAGATGAATAAGAGTCCCAAGTATGTTGGTGAAACGCGTTTAAAAAGCTTTTTGTCTGTGGATCGGCATGCACCATATGAAGTACCGTAAAAGACTGTCGGGCACCAGAGGACTTTTTCATCTTCAAAACTTGCTCCATCTGCAGGATATGCTGAACTTTACAGAGTGTTTTGTTCTGCACCAACATGCAGACAGCTTATACAGAACTAAGCTTATATCTTACTGAAATGGTTTAATTTGGAAAATACCGCATTCAATATAACAATCCTTATGCCTGCTCAAAATATAACACACTTCACATATAAAACAGAGCTGTGGGTGCAAATCCAACTTCAAAACCGTATTTGAATGATCCAATAATGCTTTCATATCTTTTTTCTCTTCTTTTATATTTTACAGAGCTTCCCTGTGACATTATTCCCCTGTGATCAAAGGTGCTTTGTCAGCAGTATAGACAGCTGACACCAAGTCAGTGCGAATCAGAGTATGAAGGTAGCAATAATACATAACACATGTCTCAGTAGACATCACTCCCCCAAAGTTCCGGCACGCCAATTAGATTAAAGCTGTATATTACTTGTGGAAGGAGCGCAGGGAGGAAATCAATACCAAGTCTCCAAGCAGGAGCCCTGAAACAACAGCCACTGTCAGTTTGAGACTGATGTCACGAGGGCCCAGTAAAGTGGGTTGCAGTGTCCATATAGTCTGTCCTGTCTCAGCCAATGTAGGTTTTTGAAGAAGCAATTACAGCAGGACTGCGGGGGAACATAATCATTTATGAGACCCTTTGGTTTTCAAGAGGGCAATGAGAGTTATTGCAAGATTGGATCTTCTGATATCGTTTTTTGAGACACACCCTTTCCCCAAGATTTAGCAAAGAAAAACTCTACATAAAATGGAAAAAACGTTTTCAAATTTGAGAACATAAACATTCTAAATGTGCCCCTTTTGTATTTTCTGTTGCAATGTTTATTAATGCAGTAGCTGACAAGAGGTAAACTCCGACCAAAGCTGTTGCCCTTGACAGAGAATGTCAATGGCATGGTCTATAATTAGATTTCTCGCTTTCTGCTAAGATTTAGTTGAGAAGATCTGATTTTTTGTCAGCTAGATATTAACTACTGACTCGGGTTGATTAGCTTATCTTAGCATAACGACTGCAAATGCCAGGAACAGCTAGCCTGGCTTTGTCTCGAAGGTAACAAAATCCGCCTGTCAGCAAAACAACAATTTTCAGTTTTTTGGGGGATTGTTTTCAATTTTAGCTTTGAAAGGAGCCAGGCTAGTTGTTCCCCTCCCCCCTGTTTACAATCTTTATGCTAAGCTATAGTAACCAGCTTCAGGCTTTTGCCTCATACTTAGCAGACAGATATGAGAGTGGGACCTCAATTAAATCTAGCAAAAAAGCATGGGGCCACCTAAAGCTGCACCGCTCCGAGCACTTCAAGTTGAAAAACAATGTCAAACCCAATAGATAATGAAAAGCAACTGGACGATGCTCGTCTTTCATACAACGATGGTTATAGTGGTGATGTGTTGTTGAAATATTGTTGTCAAAGAAATAAAACCTGTGCGCAGCAGGATTACTTTTTTGATGACGGTTCATGATACGCTTTTGTGCCAGAGAAGAACGCTATATGGACACACGCCCTTGCACAACAAGGATGTGATTTAGCATAAAAGGGAAACTGGAGAGCAATGGAGACCATTAAGCTAGATAATGGGTTCTGAATACAACAGCCTCATAATTTAAACAGCAAATTGTGCGGATACATGGCTATATTCAGGGTAAACAATGTAGATATCTGATTAATAAAGACCTAATGTTATGCAAGATTAATAACACTAACCCCATGCAATTACTCACCCTTCCTTTGCAGACTTTGGAGCATGCGACACATAATCAACTACAAGGTCAATGGAGAGCTCAGGTCAGGATACGGCACAGGCATAATAGGTCTTTTATACACAGAGATTAATCAGGAACCAAGATGTGGTGACACTGCTTTATGAGTGTGTCTGCACTCAAGGAGCAGCGCTGAAACACATCTGTAGTCCTCAAAGGTCGACTGCAGCAGTTTAAGGAATCTTTCACCGCAGCCCATAAATTACCCTGATGAGCACTGTGATGGTCCGAGCCAAAAGGGTGGCTCTAGGAACCTTATCAGATATATTATGTGCAATGAAACAGGTAGGGGCCATCATTAAAAACAGAGCAAGCAGCAGAAAAATTATAACATGAGGTCTTGTGGTTGAAAAAAAAAAAATGTCGCAAAAGCTGAGCAATGATGTACAATATCACAGAAGGGGGTAGAATTAGATTTAATCAGGTCTAGACGTTGAGAGAAAGTAGAAAAAAGCTCATTTAGGAATAGACAACTCTTCGTCATAGATGAGTTCCGTAGCAACCGCTTCTTTAAGGGATGATGTTGAAGAGAAATTTGACAAAGTAGAGGAGCATACTTAGTTGATGGATTGCACAACAGTCCCTTTGTTTGTATAATGTATAATAAATAAGGCAGATGACTACAGTTGCATGTTAAAGGTAAGAACAGGAAATGTCTGTGTCAGTGAGTAGACAAGGAAGTTGATAAGAGGGGGATGTTATGGAGACAGTGGCGGTAAATGGCAGAGCGGGATTGACTGATGGTGATGGAAGAGAATACAGGATGCGGCGCGAATCTTAGATTGGTGGCATGAAATGGTTAAATTATCAATAAGCCAAGTTTAATAGGAGGAAATCAAATATTTCCCTTCCGTTTTCCAAAACTCATTACAAGTTAGGCTTTCTGGCATGCCTTACTTGAGAGTGAAAAATCTCAATTGTACAAGTGAAGAGGCGTTTTAGCACTCAATTGGGTGAAATAAACTCCCTCGCTTTCATGACTGAATCCTCTTCTTATTGGATTTTGCCTACAGAACAAAAACAAATTTGAGCAAAAAAATGTGAGTCTGAGTCATGTGCCCTGGCTGTGGCTGCACCTAAATGACAGATTGAGGGTTATCCATGCAACAAACAAAGGACAACACCAAAGGGAGAAAGATGTGGTGATGGTATAGTAGCTTATTCTTCAGGGTCTCCAGACAGCTTTGTAGGATAAACAAATGTGCACATTCACAGACTGTTTTAGATGTGTAGCTCCACAAAACACCATTGTCCATGAATCACACTGATCCTGTTTGATTAGCAAATATTTACAGCCATTTTCCGTTTTCATTGTAGAGTTCTATTGTAGTTTAATTTGTGCAGAATTGCTTTGCATACTCTACATTCAATGTCCAGACATACTTACACCTGTAACAATCGATTTTTACCTCGAATGTATATTAATATTTGTAGAAAATGACAATATATAAATAAACCGTTGACTGGCTGCTGCAGTTTCCCTCTTGGAAAAAAAAAAGAATCTCTCACGTCTTAAATGCACTGCCCTCTATCATCTGTCTGGAAGCTTTGGTTGCCATCGATGGGAGAGCCAGTGCACCGCATCGACTTAGTCTAAAACCTTCACGCGGCTGCAGCTTTAGCGAAGGTTTTTTATTCTTTCTTTGGCGAGACACAAACTCTGATGCAGCCTCCAGACATTAGGCTTCTTTTCAGCATCATGTGCTGTAAAAAGAGTTACTTTCTATGCAATGAATCAACAGCACAAGGACACGGGTCTGGTGGTGAAACAAAAGGCTAGTTAGCCATCTCACATCACAATGAAATAGATCAAAGCCACAGAGAAGAATGGTGCTCATCAAATGTTTGGTGTAATGAAACTAAGGATTGGGGGCCAGCATCCCCTGACCTGATTATTTTTGAATACACTGCGTCTGGTGGTTAGATCTCAATGCTCTAAACTCCAGCCTTGTTGAAAATCCATATGCAGAGAGGAACAGTGAGAGTATTCCCAGCAGCATTTCTAGCATCTGAAATCTATTTCAGATCCACGAGAACTGTAATGTGCTTCAATGGGATTACAAGTGATTTGCAGCCATCAAGTATTTTAGTGTGGCAGATTCAAACAGCCGAGGTTGCGTTAAAACAAATGTTCACAATTATCTTGCCAGAAGCAAGACAAGGGTTTTGCATTTCAAAAGCCACTTTTGACATTAGATATTTACAGGACATGTTTGAAGGCACACAGCTTGGGTTTTGTGCAGACAACAACATGAGAAATTATCCAAACTGGTAACAGACCTTTGAAAGCTGGAAGAAAAAGGGGATTTGTTTTTATTGTCATTTGAATGGAAACTGGCCATCCAATAAGGAAATCTAAGAAATGTAAAGAGATTAAGAAGACTGATCTCACAGAATTAGATGAATACGACCTCTTCACACATTGCATGGTGGTGGCACGTAATGTGTTCAAATCCTGTGATGGCACCACGACACAATGCCAATGGAAATTCAATTAGGATGAAAAGAAAAGAAAAAAGATCCAAATAATAAGTCTTTTGGCATCTTTTGCACTTTAAAAGGGTTCAGGGTCGAAAAACAAAATCAGACTGATTTTAGTTGGAAATTGTTATCCAGAATATTCTTTAAAAAGATGACAATTCTGGATATGTGATTATTTTTGAGTTTCAAACCATACTGTATATTGTGTAATAATGTGTAAAAAAACATTTCTCTAGGTGAGGAATTATTTATTCTATGTTGCGAGTGGTGCTGGGGTCGTTGAGCTTTTGTCGGCAGCAGGTAACATCATGGTGCTGAGTTCAGTGAAGGCACTTCAATTCTTACGCAAGATCAAAGTAATTGTTATCAAGTCCTTCTATTTATTGTTTTTGCGACATTAAGAAGTTTTTGGTTCTCTCCTGTTATCAAATACGTTAGAAATGGGTTACACATTTCACATAGTTTGTAGATTACAAATTGAGGCCTAACAGTGCCAGGATAACAGTATGCACTTCATCTATTTGTCCATCATGCACCTCTGGAAGTGCAGTGGTCATATTCTGGAAGAAATTGTTCTAAAATATCCATGAGATGGATAGTTATGGTCGGACCAGCCTTTCAAGATCAGCCGGGATGGAGCATCAATAATATATCACGAGTCATCAACGTTGCATATTAGATGGAGGGTCGGAGACAGGCTACACTACGAAGGTGATTGCCATCTGTAACCCTTCCTCCCTCTTTAACTAGACCTTGAATGGAAAAATGTTTTGACCGGAAGGTTTGGGAGTTCTTTGTTATCGACCACTAAGCTGAAATCTTTAAACGGTTTCACTTCAGTGATTTTGTATTTGAGAGAGTCGAAGCAGCCTCCTGTAACAATTTGTTAACAATTAGTGCAGTCAATATGATATGAATCATTAGCTTGGGCAGCATATGACATATACATATTGAGGTTCAGGAATCAGATGGAGAACACCTTGGATTTTAGTTAATGTCACTGCCCAACAAAAATATCAAGATAAAATGATAGTTCTTCAGAGATTTAGAAAGACATCAAAGTGAAGCTAAGTAGAAAAGAAACTCTGTTAGGCAGACAAAAACGTTCTTGATTTCCTCATAACAACATATGATCTGAAATGTTCAACCTCCATCCACTCACGGCATGAACTACCAAATGAAACAATACATTATTTAAAAGGTGCTTGATTGGGAGCATATCTATTGCCTCCACACGGCTCTCAACATGGCGACGGCTGAGCAGGCGGCTTGCAGCTAACGGTGCTAAAAGCAATAACAGTGAAAACAATGGCAAAGATGTTGCCAGAGCTAAAAAGTGTTTACCTGAGGGGGTAACAGAGGGTGGGTGATACGCTTATGTGACAATGCTGTGGGTCAGGGGGTAAGAGTGGCGGTTGTGAGCTAGTCAGTGGAGCCCGCTTACATGCACCAAAAGCACGCACGGCCGGCCCTTAATATGTCAAGAAACAATGCCAAAACTCAGATTACATGACACACAAATGGAGAATGGCTTCTATCTCTGCTTAGGTAGACATTACTCTATATAATATTAAATACAGCAACTTTGATTTTATAGTTTTACCAATATTTATTCCTCAGTGAAGACAAAAGTTGCCTCGTACTGATCTCGAACAAATCTTAGATAATTGAACAATAATGAAAATGCTTTGCTCGTCTGGGATCAGCTAGACAGCAGTGAATTGTATCCCTAAACGAGGTTTTGATTAGTGATCAATAGAAAACGACATTAAAGATCCCAAAGCGTAGACTTACTGTTTAGAATGCAGGATGTGAACATCTATTCATGAGGGCGGACGGTGACATTAGGAATCAGACATACGTGGGTGTCCTTGCAAAGCTTTGAATTCAGACATAAAAGAGAAAAGTTGATGTAAGAAAGACTGAAGAAGAAGTAGAAGCTTGATCTTGTGATGTATTCACCCTGTTGGTGGATTATTTGGGGAATTTAAAGTGTATTCCTCGTATCAAGGTTTTGTTCCTGGTGAAATATATTTCCATTTGTGTCTTTAAGTCATATAAGTGGCTCATTTTGTGAAGAATGTGAGCTGAGTAGACAGTGTTGCTGCACCCCCAGTCAAACTCTGCAGGAATCACATTGTCTGGGTCCAAGTAAAAATCCTACATTATATGGACCCACAAATATATGCTAACCAAAGGTTTTTGTGTTTGTGTGTTTTCCTGCACAGCTCACTGAAAGTTAAGCTGGCAATAGACTGCACCCAGAGGAAGGAATTAAGTGCCATGGCTGGTGGCGGCCACTAACACCTTAAATGCATTCTGTTTCACAAAGGCTCAACGGGCCACAGCGGCGGATGGCTCCCATTAAACAGAACTCCTATAAACCGAACCCCGTGTTTGAATGTTTATGACAATGGGAGATTGAGAAAGGATGTGAGGAACTTGTCGCGCGGTGCCCTCTCAGATGCCCTTAACTGAAACCGCTTTGCAAAATAGTTTTATGGATGAATGCTTATCCATATTCCAGCGGGGTAAGTGATGCGATTTCACTGTTGATTACCTCCGCTGATCGTTGTGATTGGTTTAGTGTTATATAAATATAGGAGGCCGCTGAATGGAATGATGAATACGTACAGACCCTGCACCGTGTCAAGACAAACAATGCAGGGATTATGACGGTAAGAATCACGGGGATAAACCGAGAGGCTGATTTTAATAATCCTGATGAGCTCCCAACAACTGACCCTGCAAGGTCAGTGTGTGACACTAATTGAAGCTAATCTGAAGTTGGGCTCGGTGTATAGTTTGACTTTAGCTGACAGGTTATTTGGGAGCATGTCATTTTGCAGGATTAACATGATACCGATCTCCTGCCTTTAATCTGCCAGTAATTTAAACCCAAAATTGATCCACGTGCCTAAATGGACGTCTGCAGCATATCAGATGTATTACCTCATTGAGGCACTTCATCAACACAACTCAAAGTGACATTTTGGGGCAGCATTGCATTTCTGTGCCATGCCCTAAAAGGCTCTTTTACTTCTCAGTGTTTCGGGGGCACTGACAGGGCAACCCTTCTCCAGCAAGGCTAGCGGCCAGGCAGTCTAGGATGTGATACATAAAGCATCAGATTGCACATGAGCACCAATCCAAACAACTTGTCATGGAGAGATATTTACTCCTCAGTTACGACATTATTCACACACAACTATGCCCTTGGTGGATATGGAGCCCTCTTGGGCTGAAAGAAGAGGAGTCCTGTTCACCTCATCTGTCCCGGAGAGGAGAGACAGACATGGGTGGCGAGAGAGAGGTGAGTGGAGAGAGGATATAGTTGGTGAAGTGGAGAGAGGCAGCATATAGAGGCAGAGAAACAAAGATGGAAAAAAGCAAGTGAAATGAGGAAATAGATAAACACGTGGAGGACAGTGACTGAAGACAGCAAAAAACAACCAAACAAAACAACACAAGACAAATCAGATGGCTGGACAAGTTTTGCCAGATTCAAATGAGAAAAGGGGTCATTTGTCGTGACAAACATACAGACACAGATACTCTTCAGCTCTTTTGTTTTGATGGAGCTCTCATCAACCTTGTTTTCAGCCACAGAGGTAGCAGTTTTCAGTTAAAAACCCACTTTGTGTCCTGCTTGACACTGAACAGCTGACAAAGTTAGCATCTAGCTGGAGGAAATAGTGGTACATTTATCTTCTCCAGATCAGATATACAAACATACACACACAAACAGAGAGAGATTCCACGCTTTATGGTTAGAATTTCTGTTTATCTGGACTTGTATTTAATGGTGCTGCTGCATTGTCAGATTTCAACCATTACTGTGTTTAGTAAAATGTTTTTATCGTCAACGGGAATGAGGATCCAAACTACTTATGTACGAGTCGACTCATGTTGCATTAATCCAGCCAGTTACAAACTCTTAAAGTAGTTCAAGCCCTATTGATAATGCAGGAGAGACCACCATTTAGGCTAAAACCCCTCTTAACACTTAACCAACCGCTGAACAGTGGTCAGTTTGCTTTCAGGCTCTCAAGATGATAGTGTAGAACTGTGTGTCTTCCACTCACACTGTGTGTGTGTGTGTGTGTGACATATACTCTCCGCCTGTGTGTCTGTGACAGCGGCTCCGTGGTAAGGCGAATGTTTCCTCCCAGTTGACCGTCCATCCTGCTTGTGTAAAACATCTCTGTCACTCAACAGCGATATTCTATGCAGAGGCTCATTAGTCTAACCACACACAAGCTCCCTCTGTCATGCAGCCAGGCATCTCAGCTATCTGCGGTGCACAACTCCCAGCAGATGCTGCCGGTTTTACCCCAACAGACTCACTCCACGCTCAGGCATTTAAGCAAGCGGAAGCACACACGCAGTACTGTACAGAGTAATCCACAGATGTGCAATACACTGCGAATGTGTCTGTGGGGACAAAGACATTCAATACGAACATAGATGTTAGATTACTGAGGTGTGACCACATATCTAACTTTACTTTTGATTTGGTACACTGTAAAAAGCTCTTAAAAGCAAAGTCCAATATAGGGCGCCCTCACCAACAGTAATGAAGATGTGATGGGTTCCATTAAAGGAGCCATACTCACTGCCTGGCATGTGGAAGAAGAGGGTCTTATTATTTGTGGAATTTGGAGAATTATTAACCAATCGGCTACCTGGTCTCCAGATAATGTTATCTGGAAGAGCAGAGTGTGTGTGAGCCGATGAGCTTTGGAAACTGCCCAGAAAGCGTGTGGTTGCCAATTTGGCTAACTTGGGCTGCCGACTGCATTAGCATCAAGTTGCTAATTGTTGATGCCAAAGACGACCACTCTGAGTTTAAAAATGAGTTGCTGTATAGTTTGGTCACGATGCTGAAAATACTATAGCTCAGGTTGCCAAGAAAGACCTTCTGCTGTGCAACTCATCTAGGGGAATGCAGTGGGCACCAAAAGGGAAGGGGCGGCAAAAGAGCACAGAAGAAGAAGTGTGTCGTTTGTCTGCCATCCTCAACATCTAGAAACTTGCTCTCAACAGCATAATCTCATCAAAACATTTCAAGGTGTTTAAATTGATATTTGAGTGTCACGTTAAATGTGTGCCGACTGTGAGGATACAATCTGAGCATCTGTGGGCGTATTTGTCGAAATGTGCACACATCTGGAATCATCTGTTTGGATTTGTGCGTGTGTGCCTGCCTGTCTGTGTGTATTTTTCTACATCTGCCCTCAGCCATGCAGCAAGCTCAGGGAAACTCCCATCTCACCAGCTCTGCTATTCCCCGCAGCCTTCGTACAGCAGACATTGTGAGGAGGAGATGTGACTCATCCTGGAATGAAGTCTCTCCTCTCTTCCCATTTTCCCCACTCCCTCTCTCTCTCGCTGTATACCAGTTTTCTGTTTGTGTGCCTGGTTTTCTAGCCTTGACTGGCTGACTTGAGAGTCACAGTGGCATCGTTGCCCCCAGGCCAAAACAAGACTTGATGAGCAAAGACACACTTTTCTCCCTCTTTTCCTTCCCAGATGGGTACCACCTCCCTGTGTGTGGACATATCTCTGTCTACCTATCTCTGGAAATGCTGATCGGGTGTCTGCAGCAGACTGTTTATAAAGCTAGATCATGCAAAGACACATTTACAACCTTCATCAGTTCTTTCTTGAGCCTGAAAACACACCTGAGATCTCCTTTTCATTTAGCGAGGCTTCCAATCTCAGATGCTCTCGCAAACATCAACCCTCGATGTTTAAAGCAAAGCAGGAGTTGTTTCGTGCTTCGAATATTGTAACAAACCTCCTTGTTATGCATACTTTTCTTCAGCCTGCTTCATATACTATACTTATTGATTTTCTGCATTTCCCATTATGCTGTCAAAAAGCTCAAGGGTTGTTTGACATCCCTGCATGGTGTCTTCCCATAGTCTGAACATGATTTGTACCCTTTAAATTAAACATTACTGGTTATTAGTTTACATGTTTGTATAGATAACTGGTCAAATATAGACAAAACACATTAACACACTGCGACACGGACCAAACATGGTATGATCAAATCCCGGATCTCTCACATGATGTGTTTTTCAACAAACGGTTTAAATCAAAAGATTGTGAATGTCTTAATTATGGATTTTCACTTCTAGTGAAGTTTCACGAGAAGTTTTCAGCCCTGTATTTAACACTGTTTATTGTTTGGATTGGGAGAAGCACTGCTCCAATGTCTCTCTATTTTCAGCAAGGACTAGATATAAGTGAATTAATTGAAAATCAGCTTCAATAATTCCCACAGGGAGAAAAAGAGAGCTCAGAAATCGTGCCTGGAGAGGTTGTAATGTCCATCAGTGAGAAGTGAAAATCATCCAAACACGTGTACATCGAATACTTTTTTTTAATTTCTGAACCGCAGCTGAATACATTAGCTCACAGAGTTTTCACATCAGCAGCGCTTACAGTGTCGAAATGAATCATCTGAACCCTGAAGGACCTTGAAAGGCTAGCCATTACATGTCAATGGACTATGTAATGTCAGGCTAGGTAATTGGCCTTTAAGAACAGAGGACTGACAGTTTAATTGTTTAATGGTCAGTCAATGAGGCCTCTCACGCTCGTGTCTCACCGAGACAATTCCGTCTATTACGCCACAACACGAGTGGCGAGATTGTTATCACGCCAGAGTTGTTGTTCACATAAAGCATGAGCTGTCTCTGCGTGCTGTAGAGGGGCCTCATGCAGGATGGCACTCTTCTCCCCCTAATTCTCTCCATTAAGAGCCTCCAGCACATTGCTGCTCATTGTACACAAATCCCGTTTAATTATGGGATTTATACACCAGCAGAGTGCGAACATGAATAAATAACTATAGAGCAGCAGAGGAGAACACGGCCAGTTAATGCTGCCATGAAGCTTGAGATTCTGCAAGGTCACCACAGATAAGGTGTACAGTTTATGACGTGCATCTTAAGTAGAGCTAAACATTTCCTCCCAAGTGGCAGTTAAGTGTTTAGAGTGTACTTAGCAGGGAAAAGAGATACAGTAGCACAACTGATATTGTGAGTAAATATACATACATAGGCTATACTGTAGTGTGTACAGGGTGCAGTCAAGGTTGAGTCATTTTAGATTGGTGATGAGGAGAAATGCTGTCTCAAGTCGCACACAATGAAGAGAATATAGTTGTCACATTATCGTGTCTAATAACAGCAGATTGAGGTAACCAGACGATGAAGGACACTGTCTGTACTGTACTGTCTGTGTACCACATAACTTCCTTCCCTGTGCATTGTACCACTGGGAAGAGAATTTAAGATTAGAGGTGTGTGTCAGACAGACAATAGGAAAAGCTTTTTTGTGTCGGTGAATACCCAGGCAATCAAGGCATCAATTATTCAAGCCGCATGCAGAGATTAACTATCGCAAGCTGTCCATTGGCGCTCTGTCCCAAGACTCCCAATGTTGCTCGGCCAGCAGTGGAACAATTCAAATCCAACAAAGTTATGAGAAACAAGGAGATGCAGGAAGAGTGCTGCAAAATGAGAGATAACAAGGTCCAAACATGTTAATGAGTTATTCAATTATGACGAGCTTTAATCACAGTGGTAAACAAGTAGGCATTGAATAGGCACAAGTGTTGAGGACATTTTGTTATGCTGACCTCAAGCCCATATGGGGAGGGACAGTTACACTATGAATTCCTCCACAGTGAGAGAAATAGCTAAAGAGTTATGAGTGTAAATACTGTCGTCTAAATTATATTGCCGCCCTTCTCTTAACAAATATAATAGTGTATGACATAAATTGAAATAAACATTTCAACTAAATATTTCTTGAATATTATGCAGCTTATTGATGTCTAGCATACTAGAAATCAAACTAGAGTGATTTACGTTCTTTTACATTCGGTGACAGCATCGCCGCAGATAGTTAAAGGAGCTATATAGGACATTTAGAATGATAATATAGCAGTAAACAACTGTTTGAAATGGAGTAGCGGCGTCCCAAGCAGAAAACTAAGTCACACTTACCTCTGTGTGTGTTGTAATCAAAGCTTCTCTAGTCTTTGTTTTGGTAGCTGGGCCTTGCATGTTAGTGCATCTGAGTCTCTGTGTGTTTCGCACGGGGTTAACACTGTTAGCTGTGTCAGCACTGTTGCTGTTGTTAGTGCTGTTAGCACCGTGAACTGCTGGCCACTTCCATGTCGAAAATCCGTTTGCAGGCAATCCCAGCTCAAAAACTGAATTATATACACCTTACTCCTATATTGCCCCTTTAAACTATTGTGACATGTTGCTCTAGATCCAAGAGAGTGACAATGACTGGTGGGCTAATTTGCAAAGTCAAGCCTTCGACCCGAGTGAGTATATAATGGCAGGTCAAGACAGGAAAATCAATACAGTATCAATATACAAATGAATGTTATTAACTGCAGTTTGTTATTGAAGTTACTCCTTATATAAATGCATTGCTGAATATAGTCGATGATGAAATGTTCATAATGTTCCCCAGGATCAAAAATCTTAATTATCTACTCTCTATTTTAGTCTGCACGCGTCAATGTTTTAACTTTTGCTTGATTTGGACTTTTCTGTGAAAATGTGTCTCTCTCAAAACGGCGATAGAATGTCTGTATAAGCAGCTCGGGGGTGTGGGCATTTTTTTCTCTCAACAGATTCTCAAAGGTGAATTTTCTGCAGATCTTTATGTCTGTTATTCTTTTCTCTCTCTCCTTCTCCCTCAGTCTCTCTCTCTGGTTGTTCATGTTCATCACCAGTAGAGATAGACTCATGTTGAAGCTCGATGCAGAAGAATGCTGAGCAAGAACAGAAATGTGATATCAATTCCCAGAGGAGACAATGGGAATCTAACACCAAGACAAGGTGACTGCATTCTCGCAGAGGGGACATGGAAAAAAATGACAGACAGGTGTGGTTTCAGTCAAACAACAACTGAAAAGGGTGGAAGAAAACTGCACACTCACACCACCACACTGCTGATGGTTGAAACTTTGTGATCTTCCTACTTGTACACTGCATCAGAACAGCAGTGGACTGTCGGAACACAGATATCCCATCGTCCATTCCATTTTTTTTGGCTCGAACCGCTATTGTTTTCTAAGAAACAGTAGCTGATAAATCTTTCATCTCCCCATATTCACCACGTTGTGTAACCTTCATACCAAAGCTACTCTTTAGAGCTATATATTCAGAGGGTGAACTCCCAGCATGCTCCACAAACTATTCCACTCTGCTGTACTGACTGTACTGTGGATGTTGGGGACAAGCCAATTATTTATTTACAACGCTGCCTTTCTGTCAAACTTTTCGGTGCTGCCTTCAGTAGACAAACAGCATGCAGGACAGAACTCCAGGGATACACGCTCAGGTTCCCTTCCATGTGATATTGGCTGCAAAAATGTCAACAGGGTTTTATATCCATGCCTTAAGGTTAAGTCTCCTTTGACTACATGATGGCATTTTTTAATCCTCACTTTAATGCCATGCAACAACTTTTCATACAGTAAAGTTGTACCATACAATGGACAATAAATGTCCAAAAGATTTGAATGGTACAGTCGGGTACTCTCTATCTCCACCTGGGGCCATATTACCTGCATGCTGGAAGTTCCTGCAAGATGGAAAGATGATTTATGCAAATGGCGAACAGGTTTATAATGCAACAGTTAGTTTGGATACGTTATTAATTCCTTTTTTCTTGTGGAAAAGACTTAAAATTATAATGATTGAACACATTGTTGATGAACTCGTTATTAGTTTTGCTGTTGTTTCTTCATACAATTGTTTCATATTTCGGTATTGAATATTGGATGATTACAGTAACAGTAGATGATTAATTGTTTCTTGCAGTGTTTCAGATAATAATATTGCTTGAGGTATACCTTTTTAGAAACTCTTTTTACTAAAACTTGTAAGTTATCACGATAGCCTTCATGAAGTTTAAGCAAGGACGATGTATCATGCATGAACGCGCTATTAAATGGTTAAATGGAAAGTTTTACTTTGACCGAACAATGGCAGCACTTTGTATTCACGATACGTCACTATGTTGACGTTTTGAGTCCTCATCCCTCTTATACCAATGACATTTGGGCAGTGTGCCCCGGTGAGTAAAAAAAAAAACACCCAAGTAATTTTCTTTTTTAGATTTATCTCTGCTGCTGTGAAGCGCTAAGCTGGCGCTCTAACCCGATATCTCTGGTCAGCCCAAAATATATCTGGCATGCAAACAAATCTGCAGGAACATTGGAGTCCACGCCTATTTGAGTAGAATGAGGAGAGTCTTATAGTTTGCACCTGTGGCCTAAAGTCACCTTGCACATTGCAAACATCAGTTACAAAGATACAGCATACAACTACATATTGTTACAATTCCTCTAAAACATAACCTTGCATAGTACAACATATGTTGTAATTATTAAAGGCAGAATATGACTTGGAATTTAATCTATATACACATACACTACTATTGCACAATGTCTATTAGTGATCTTGATTAGCCTACTATGGATGTCTACAGAGAAATAGTGTATATCCATTGGGCTTCTTCCAATTGTGGATGAAGTCATATGCATTGGCCTTTCTAGAATTTTTTTTTATATATATATTTTACAATACCTTAATCGTTGTGTTTAGAACCATGTTCATGGCTACTTTTGTATTTATAACAAAGTATTAATCTTTTTACTTATTCTTGCTTTTTACAAAGAAAAATGTGCTACTAACCTAAACTTTCTACGGGTGTGTTCACACCAGCCTCATTGGCTAGTCCAATTGAACCAAACCCTGGAGCGTTGACCGCCTTGGAGTGGTTTGTTTGGGTTGGTGCAAATGACGGACTCAAACTCTAGTGTGGACCAAACAACCGCTCTCTAGTCCGCTTTGAAGGGGTGGTCTCGGACCGCCGTCAAGTGAACACTAAAGTGATTTGTTTCTGGTGTGAACACCATTCAAACCAATCACAGGAAGTGTACCATTTATCTGTCGTGTCATTGGTTGAAAAAAACATTTGCTTTTCCTGTTTCTGTGACTGGTGAAGTCGTAGCCTATTTGCGCACTTGCTACCAATGAATTTTGCAATTCATCAGACCACCTCACTCCCCTCTGCTAGGAGACTAGTTCGCAAGTAGGCTAGCGGTCAGCAGTCTCTTTGTGGCGGGAAGTGACGGATGGACCATTTATACCCAGCGCTGCCGCTTGCCATCAGCCCACTGTTCAGACTCTTTTCTGTAACCACGAAAGCATGGTGGAATTAGCCAAATAACTATATAGCCTATTAAGCAGCTGCTAAAAGAGTAACATTTAAGAACTTATTCCTTCATCCACACACTCATATCACAGCATAGAAAAGCACATTACTGTCCCCAGAATAGTGCCAACTTTTCCACAAGTGTAGCTTGAAAATATGGAGGAATAAGCAAGCTAGCTAGCTAACTAGCCTCCCCACTTTTGTTTACAATTTCTGGCCGGTTGAGTTTTGCCTTTGAAAAGGCAAACATGAGCAGTTGGAAAATTTAAACAACAATCACTTTCTCCGCTGGAAGGGCATCCTAGAGGGCACTCCATCATGTTTTATCTACCATAGGGGCAAATATGAGGACTCTTAATCAGGCTTTATCTACCATAGGGCTGTCCAAGTGGGTATTTTTGCTGCAGTATGTTAGAACTTGAGTCCCAGAGTGATTCTCGTATTGGTTCGATTCAGGAACTGGACCTTTTAAGTGTGAACCCACCCTAAGCCATGTAAATGAAATTTTCCATTAATTGTTATCCACCCTTATGTCATGCTGCTGCACTTGCATTTTACTGTACTCCATTGAAAACCCCGTGATAAGCTATTACAACTTTGATGACTCCTATAATATTCTCCATTTCACAGCATTGCGGCGTGATTAACTTTTCCCGGGTGTAATATACAGTCTTGAAAAAACTGCAATGCTGCGGTAGTTGAGCACACCATCACGTATTGCTCACACTTTGACATGCTGCACCACTTCACTAAAAAAAGCAATGTTGGTTTCAAAATCTAATTTTTGAAACTGTCATACTCTCAAAATGCCTGACAAATATCACTGAACCAATTAAAGTGCACATCTGTTTTATTAGTGGGCCTCATATCCATCCATCTTATCTGTCAATCTTATCTCTCAGTACCTTCATTCACCTCATCAGATGTCTTCATGGATGCGTGACTGCGGAGATTAATTGAGCCAATTTAACTTCATTTCGGGGGATGAGAAAAACTTCACGCTCTGGATTTCTAAGTTGATACTCAGTTTTATTACATCTTAAAATCACATTTGCTGCACAAAGTCATATTCAATTATAACCGGGTGAAATGGGGAACAAAATTGTGGCAAGGATAACTGAGTATACACTGATATGCATCCATAGGCTTACAATGAGTCAAATAATTACTGAATTTTCTTTTTTCAGTGTCATGCTGCCTAAATGAAGTCGGAAAAGCAATACTGGCACTGTCAGGAGGCAAACGATGACTTTACGCTGAACAATAATGTAGCATACTGGTGCATGCCAACTTTAAAGAGACGCTGGGTAAATGTGTATTCAAAGTTATATATAGTGAGTTATCCCTCCCCACAGGACTATCAGACACAAAGTCACTTTTTATATATATGTTTATTTTATATTGGATTTTGTCAGTTCAGGCGTTGACATGAATAACAGGGAAATAAACTATTACCTGGGGTTTGTTTCCATGTCTTTTTCAAACCAACTGTCAGTGATGTGAGGAAATGGTCTGTGGTTGACTCTGTCAGCTGTCAGTCTCAGGGAGACTTGTTTTTTTTTCTTTCCTGGCTGCAGGTGTTTATTCAGTCTTGCTGTGTTTAATCTGACTATTAAATCAGCCGTGCTTACAAAAAACTGTTTCCTATACTCAAAGCAGTTGCCTGCAATATTAATTGCTCGACTCCAAAGGGTAGTGCACTAAGTCATTTTTTGTGGCGGTCGTGAAACATTATTCACTTCCCTGACTTTTGTAGCTGATCAAGACAATGAGACCAAAGTGCTTTTTCATATCTACATTTTAGTGTCCTTTCCATGCATGTGAATAATTCCTTTGGTTATTCCAGTTTTGTACCATAATATTGATTCTGTTAAAAAAGAAGACTTTTATATTGAGTGAGAGTGCCAGCTTAGTGCATGTAATTGATTTTTATACATTTGAAACTTAAGGATGCTGAGTGTGTGCGGTTATTCTTCGGTGTTGCTTCATCATGGCATCATCATTCCAAACTACATCTTCAAGACAATTAACAAGCGTGCTTTGACAAAGGTCACAGAAGTAAAATTAAGACAAAGGAAAACCTTTTTCCAACAAGTCCTCCAAACTGTAAAACCACATAGGTGGTTTGTTACTAACTTATAATACAACCCACAGCAGCATTTCCTATAGAGCCACTACCAGTAACAGGAGATCAACCAGTTCTCATATCTGAACATAAATGTTGCCGTTACATGTGGTTAATGTTGTGAAATGGTCGCAGTTTGGTTAGGTTAAGGCAACAAATTACTTAATTGTTAGGTTTAGGTTAAGATCATGGTTTGGGTTCAAATAACTACATTTGATACATAATCTAAGTAACGTTTGTATGTTAACCTTTGCCACATACGTAACATAGGTTAAGTCGATTACGTAACTTGAAATCACTCAAGGTTGACTTTTGGTTTTACACTGGGCACAAACAGCAGCTCCTGGGTCAGAGGTCTGTGTTTTGTTTGACCCATCCATTCACTCGGCTGCTTCCCTTCATGGACGATGTCGTTCTTTATGCCGTCACCTGACTTCCTCCTTTGCTCCCGTCGTAATTCATACCGCCACTAGATGTCCCCTTTCACAAATATCCATCCATCCAACCATCCATCAATCCATTATAGTTTGGAGTGACAAATAATACTCAAAGAAATGGCAGCATATGAAAACGGGCAATGAGTTTGGGTTAGGGTTAGGGTTCAATACAGTGTAGATTTTGTCAGCTATTTTTTTGTCAAATGTTCTTTTTCATTAGAATATATTAAATATTTCAGTCAATGTAGTCAAGTGAAAACTATAACTCATCGTCCTTATGGGGACAAATAACACATCCCCATCAAGTAAATGATCACATTTTGGAGTGAAGACCTGGTTAAAGGTTAGGGTTAGGTTCAGGCTAGTAGCCTTTATTGTTATGGTAAGTCTCCAGGAAATGAAATAACTCAATGTAATGTCCCCAAAAGTAATGAAAACACAACTGTGTGTGTGTTTGAGACAGAGAGAGTGAACGAGAGAGGAGAATAGATGGTGCAAGTTGACAAATATAAACAGATTTTGGTAAAGTTTTTATTTTTTTAACGACATTTTAGTCTAGACTTATTTCTTCAACAATATTGCATGTTTAATATCTTCACGGTTAGTTTCATCTTAGTCATGGAAAAATATGTCGTTGATGAACATGTTCTATTTAAATGTATTCTATTTTCCTTTTTTAATGTGTTTTTAAATGTTCTAATGCATTTCTTCATCTTGTAGAACATATTTTAAATTGCATTTAAATTCGATAAACAGTGTGATACAAAAAAAGTTATCTTGCCTGACCTTGCTTGCATTTTGTATGCAATCCCTACAGCTTATTCAGCCATTTATGCAGAATACTTCGGGGCCAACAATCTTTTCAGTGTAATTTTTTTGCTGATGATGGATATCCAACTTTGAACATTGAAAGGGAACTTGCAGATCACAGAGGGAGAAATATTCTTTTAAAATGATTTACATTTTGGTCCATTTTACATTTTTTTGTAAAATAACATAAGAATTGTAATTTCCACACATTCCACACAAGTTCAGGTTATCATCCAGGTATCCAGAACTCTGGTGATAACTTTGATTGATTAATTTAATCACTGAGAGTTGTGTGACATTTTGTTTTTGTGATCACAACAAGACGGCGTGCATTGTTAAAAGTTTCGAATGACAACCTAATGGAGATGTCACATCATGGCTACCTGGGTGGCCTATGGTTTAGCACCAACTCAGATATCCTTGTCTCATTTTATTTTCAAACAGCGTTTAGATAAATAGGTGTTGACGAAATGGCCCTGAGTGCAGCAGAAATACAGTGGGTGAGTGTATCCAAAGTGCAAAGTGCCCTTTTCTTCTCTTGCATTTTTGCAAGCAACACTAACGTGCTGGCAGATTGTACAAACCTGTGTCATCGTTGTGCTTTTGTTTTTGAAATCCTGCCATTTCTCGAGCTGCTGTGTATTGAGCTTCACATTTGATATTCATATTTTAGCTGACTGTCAGCTAAAGTTGCTTCAAGAGAACAATATTGTTCTTTGTGCCATTTTAACACCAGTTTCCAGTCAAACTCATGGAGCCATATAACAATCTTCCACTTCTGTGGCAAGATTAAACAGATAACTAAAGCCAAGTAAAATAGGAAAAAATGATGACATCCCAGGTAACGAAAGCCATTTTCTGAAGTGTCTGTATTGTATTGATCAGTTTTTGTAAGGGTGCCCATGCATCCGCTAATTCTGCCTCAGTGCACTTTAACTCATCATTCTTGTCATCATTAGAGAAATACCATCGATTAGGTTAGATGAAAGGAATTTGCACGGAAATGGATAGGCAGCGTCCTCTCTGAGCATCAAAGGCCAAGGTCTCAGGAAATGGCCTATCAGGACACTCGGCTGCAATGTGTAACATATGGCTCTCAGTTATTTGCATTACACTCCATAGTGACTCGGGACAGCTTTGATGTTGAATGTAAGAATGGTATGTGCCCTATGCTTGCACAGCTGTTAAACCTTTAAGAGACACAGCTTGCGTCAGCATCTCAGTGAATGGTGATGATGTAAGTTCTCTCTTTTTTTCCTCTTTGAAAATGAATGAATTTCTATCTTTAGACATTAGGTGAATTAAAAGATAACTATGTAACATTGTTGACACTGTGTGCGTGTGCTGATGTTTAAAAATTGAATCTGATGATTATTTTCACTGCAAGCTGATGGAGTAATTATCAGTCTATTTCTCAGTGTCGCTTGCTATATTATGTAAGGTAAGACTGAAGAATGTCACATTTCAATTGTATTAACTTGTACATTGTGTGCACATGTTAAATAATCCGTATGAACTTGACAAACCTCTTGTAGTTTATAGACTTAGGTACATACACCACTTACATACCTACAGATTAATTCATGGCTCACATCGTGAAAATACTGTAAATATTCTGCTCTGAAAATGGGGCAGCTGTGGCGCAGCAGGCTGTTTGATCCCTTTTGTTGAAGTGTCCTTGGGCAAGATCCTGAACCCAAAATTGTTCCCTGGTATGGCAGCGCCTCCCATCACTGCGTGTGTGCTTTTGTGAATCGGGCAAATTATATTGAGTGGTCGAAAGACTGCAAAGGTCCATGTACCATTTACCATCATGACAAATCAGTAAATGGCATGAATGATTGTATTTTAAGTGCAATTTTGAAATGCCATGAAATGTCATAACTTCAGGAATGTTCTTTCACTGTTATAAAGTGCAAAACCACTGCACCTGTCAGACATGATGGATAGCGCGCACACAACACCAACAGCAAAAATAGTCTGTTCTCAGTGAGTGGCACATTAGTATGAAAATGCTAAATGCTGTTTATAGAAGGTTTGTCAAATGTCTTTCTTCCTTGAATGGCCATAAAAATGACATTTGAATGTCACAAGTGGTATTTCAATTTCAGTTACAAAAATATGCTTTAGTATTAAATAATTACATAAACCATTTCTCAGAAGTCTAAATTTTGTTTTTAAGGCATGATCCCTCCATTGACCTGAGCTCAAGTTTCAAAGTGTACAGCAGGATGAGTGAGTATAAAGCTGATATTTGACTATTATTCACATTGAGCCAACATTGCTCTTAGGGTAAGACCCTCTTTGAGAAACCCATTATGGTGCAGTTCAGCGGTATCTGTTTCTCCACACTGGGACCAGTGCTGGTGTCTACTCTCATTTTATCATTGACATCTTTTCTCAGGAAGGTAATCCAAGAATGTTCAATTCAAAAACATCCAATTACAGAAAAAGTGAAGCGGCTTTGTGAGTGAAACTTCCCGGATTCCAAAGTTAGCTCAGTTTTTACTGGAAGGAGGAGATGTTCAAATGATGTCTTCTGTTTCTGATCATAAAAGATCATTAATATCACCTTTCTCATCACTAAACCATAACGTATTACTCTACAGTTGATAATATTTAACCATATCATGAAAATGTTTTTTATTAATACAAAACCAAACATTACACACAGCCATCAAACATACACAAATAACTTGTTTTTCTCTAAAAGTACAGAATGTAAATTCATTCAAGTGATTTCATATGTCTAGAATCTAGATAAAATACTTCTATCACAATTTAGTCACACTATCATCCACATCTATATTCTGTGCAGATATCCAAAACCAATGACGTATCAAAAAAAGCCCACTTACTAGCCTTTGGAGACTCTGGACCTTGTGTTGGTATTCATTTACCAGACTTTCATTTTTACGTTTATAGTTATTCTTACTTAATCCAGCAAACATTTTTTGTTATAAATTGTGTTTCTGGACTCCTCCAGTCACTAACATGCATGTCACTAGTAGCTGGGCATATGAGCATGCTTAAAACATCAAACTGTCATTTTGTGTAAACTCTACAGAAAAGTAGCACATTCAGGCTAATTTCACTACTTTTCTTGTCTTTATGACTGATGTGTGTTACGGGCCTTATTAGACTGTTGATGAAAAACACACGTCCGTCGTTGTTTTGCCTCCATGCCGAGTAAACATGCAACTAATAAGTCATTAGGATTTTAGTCTAAATTTAGCAGAGCAGAAATATAGCACACGCATGTCAATCAGTGAGACATCCACATGTTGTATTTGTGGGCGATTGTGGCTAAGTGGATAGCAGGGCCGTCTTTCAATCAGAGGGTCGGCGGTTCGAGCTCCGGCTCCGCTAGTCGCATGTCGATGTGTCCTTGAGCAAGACACTTAACCCCAAAAATAGCTCCCGTAGCTGTGCCTACGGTGTAGAAATGTGATAGACTCTGAATTGTAAGTCGCTTTGGATAAAAGCGTCTGCCAAATGACTGTAATGTAAATGTAATGTATTTTTGCCGCAGCACCAGTAAATCACACTGAAAAACAGAACAAACATTTTCTTGCCCGGGCCGAGGCGCTTAGCGGACAGTTACAAAGTGGGCAGTGTGTTTTTAATCGCTTCGTGCCACACTCCTCCTTTGGAGGCAGAGAACAAGCTTGTCGATCTGTTCCGGTGAACATCAGGGGAGAACACCTTGACGCCCGGAGCCGCTATCTGCCATGGTGCAATGGCGGTAATGATTGAGTATCAGTCCAGCGCACTCCTCTCATTTCCAAACTATCAGTTTCACCTTCTCCACTACATCACATTTGTGGAGCAGAAGGTAATGATCCACCTGGGTGACTGCCAAGTCATTTTCTTTCCTATGTGTGCGTGTCTGCTTCTGTCTTTCACTCTTTGTCTTCCACCGGCTCCTCTCTCATCCTCAAGTCTCTCAGAGTTGGTATTCATTTCTCAGGCTTGCCCGTGGAGATAAATTAGCCATTCCCACTAGGTGAGAGAGTCAACCCCAAGAATTGTCACCGGCAGGAGGGCAGTTGTTTTACCGACTTCTTTAAGGCTGTGGCGGAGCATCCAAAAGAGACAGAAAGGTGAGAAAGGTTGTGCATGCTGCGATTATTGGCTGTACACTTTACCCTGCTGTTTAACTTTGAATTGAATCAATTCCCCAAGGAGAGGGAAGGGTTTGACTGAACCAGTGGGCTGTAAAACTTATTATTTTAAGATGCTATGCTGACTATTGGTTTATAGTGGGAGAGATTTACAAATAGGATCGCCATGGATTGGCCAGAGTGATTGAACAATAAACTTAGTGTATCCCTCTTACATCTCTGCTTGTCATCCAAACAATAAAAGCAGAGGTTTTTGTCGGTTTATCCGTTTGTTCTGCGTGATATTTACCAGAGGTAATATCTGACACCTAACTCTTCTGATTTTAACCAAACATGGATAAATTATCCAGTTTTGACACAACGTTCTGGATTAAACAAAAAAAACAAAAACTGAATATAATGCTGAATATTCACATACAAACCTAATAATAATAAAAAAAAGGAAGGCGTAGGGGTTTTAGGGGTTTTAAGATGCAAACGATGTCATCTCAACGTGGTCCGCCATATTTTCCACCTTCATATCCTGAAAGCTCTCTACTGTTTGCTATCTAACAAAGGCTGGAATGCTGGCGGCTGCAGTTAACATCAAGATATTTGAAAGACATTTACATTTGCTAATTTGGCAAAACACAATTCAAGAAATTTAATTCGAAGACTTATCAGATACCAAAACACCACACAGCAGTTTACAATAGTCATTTATTTTAACATCTGTTCCATGAACGTGTGAATGCACATCGCCAATGTTTTACCTACCAGCACCGTTTGGATGATCGGCGTTAACATTTTTACCCCATGATGTTGAAATGATGCACCTCATTTCTGATCACAGAATTACGTACTGCTGAAAGCCATCGCTGATCATCAGTATTTCTCAATGTTCTGTTATGATGCACAATCACTGACCTTCATCAACAAAAGTTCAATTCCTCTCTGAGAAAAAAAAAAAAGACCTTGAGGCTTTGAACAGGGTCGAAAGAGCTCGATGATTCCAGAAGAAACGGCTCTCAGGTGTGGAAAAGCTAACTGTAGCTCACGGAGTATGTGGTGTGAATTTAAAGATGATCTGATGTGCTGACATGCGGGAAACATGCGCCGCTGCAGAAACTGAATCTGTGCCCTGAGATTCACGCACCCGACGGCTGAGGACGGTGAGGGCGATAGCCTCCCACACCGCTCATCCCTCGCCAGATCTATATGGCGTTACAATGTGGGAGCGTGGGCAGTCTTTACATGCATTATTAGAGTGCACATCAAAAAGGAAGGGCAAGTTACCTCTATAGATTGAAAGAATTCAAATGTTCAGCCAGGACAACGCTCCTACCCAGTGCAATTGCCCTTTTAGAGGTTAGCCCATGCATTTCAATTAAAAACGACAAGACGATGTAATAACCAAGGTGAAAATATTCTTTTAAAAGACAGGTGCTAAAGTACACGGATTGAATACATTTCACGTCGCTGCAGATAAAATCACCACATCCCTCCAGCCTATTTCCTCAGTGCTGATAATCCTCTTAATATGGTCATACGTGAAACACCTTGCTATGATGTCTTTGAGTCATCTGCCCCATGTTCATATAACTGAGTCGCAGATTAATTTTCCCTTACAAATTTCCGACAAGAGATTTGAAATAGGATTTGGAATTTCCTTTGATGGGTCTCAGCTAGTTGATATTTAGTTGAACGACGGCACAGTGGCACCACATATACCCCTCGGTTATCACATGACAGTTCAGCGTGCATGGGGGCTGCATCCAGGGCCCAAAACACTGAAGTGAGGAGAATCATAAACAGGTTGGATAATGAGACTGATATAATTATCTTGGAGCTACAGCACAGTATGGAACTGTGTCATACTCCTCTGTGCAATTACTCCATTTAAGACCCATTAACACCAAACATCCCAACATTATTGTAGTAATTGTTAGTTTGATTGCATTCTTTATTAATCAAAGTGCATGTGTGACCTCTACTAATTACTTAAGCAAATAGGGTGTGCATGCCATCATGGTTCAGACAGGAAAAGGATGATTTGCTAAAGACAATTTCAGCACATTTCAGTTTGTACGATTGTCCTTGATGTTATTCCAGAGTCAGTGTCCAGCCTCATTTGCCATTTCACACTGCTCCTGTTTGCACAGTCAAATAAACAAATCATACACTTCTAATTCCTCTCCATTGGTCTCTTTTTAGGCGGCAAAGACCACCTGTTACCGAATGGGGCAGAAGAGAGGTTTATTCACTTACCAACAAAGACGTGTTGATGTGTCACAGTTGCTGCAATTTTAACCTGTGAAATGCAAATGTCACCGGGGCATAGTCCAACATGGCCAGCATGCAAATTAGCTAATCGAACGGCCACCAGGGTACACAGCACTTCTGGCTGCTGCTGCATCCACAATGTTTCAGTGCCGTTTCCTTCCCTCGGCTCGTGGGCCGCTCAGCAGTGAGTGGGAAGCGGAATTCAAAAGAGAAAGCCTTGACGTCTCATGTTGTGAACAGCTGCATGTTCGGCAGGAGGCAATTGAATACCGAGACACCTCCATCTTTTGTTGAGCTTTCACATTTCAGGTCGTATTGAAAGGTTTGTTTCCGGTGTTTTGTCTTTGCTGCATTGGAACATTAAATATTATTTTCACTGTCAAATACATAAAATGTATCACACCATATTGAGATAAAGATAGATTGATCAATCACCCTTTCCACAGCCTAGAACACATCAGCAGATAAAAGACTCTCTGCAGCTATCCAAGGAAAGTAGTAAAGCAAGGCACGGTTTAAATATTATTCATTGGTTCAAGAGCGAACAAGTCTCCTTGCCCCATAAAGCAGGAATGTAGGCTGTAGAAGATGGGGGACTTTTCATAGATCATGGCCCTGACAGCTCTCCTGGACTTTCATTTGAAAGATAATCAAGAAAAGCACACAGACGTAACGGTAACTTGTGAATAAAGCAAGACACACTGTTCACTAAATAAATTAAATGACAAATATGTTTGAAACACAATAGTTCCTCTTCCTCGGGGGGGGGCTTCTGGGGAGTTTTTCAAAAAAACATTAAGCAAAGGAATGGACCAAAAGTTCTATGAACAAATAGTACAAAAAAAGTGTTTGAATAATTTTTCTTCTTATATAATTATCAAACGGCTTGATCCCCGAAGGTTTCAGCTGAGCCCTGTTTGTTTATAACCCCTGCTCTCCTTTGGATTGATTTAACATAATTTGTCAGCTGAAATAACAACTATCGCTGGCAAATTAAATCAGTTGTTGCTTGCGAGCTAATTAAACGTTAATTAAAAGCGCTATCTACAGGTGATTATATTTAGTATTTCCAGCTGACTCGGTTAAATCGGAGCATATTGTGAAATATGGTCATTCGAGTGCATTCTCTCCTGGTAGAAAGCGAGAGAATACGATGAGAAGAAGAAAATAGGGTTCATTGCATTTTGATTATTTTATCACAGTATCTAACAACATGTCAGATTGTCCAAGCTATACTTAAGTTAAAGTACCATACATTAGCATAAACATATACTTTAAAGTACCAAAAGTAATCATTAAGCAGGACTGCCCATTTCAGAATATATATATATTATTATTGGACTATAATTATTGTATTGATTGTGTAATGCATGCTTGGCTGACATGCACAGTGATGCCTCTGTGCCTCTGTCATTTCTGGGGTTTTCAGAGGCTGGGCACGTTCAATCCATTTACTCCGTTTTGTTATTGCAGTGATCAGTTACTGAAATCGTCTCATCTAACAGCAAGACTTGAGAGTTGCGTCGGAAAATGTCCCGTCAACAGACTCGCCTATCTCCGCACACGCCTATTGGTTTGTAGGTCTGATGTTGACTCAGAGCATCAATAAACGCTCCTAATCTCTATTTTCATGGCAGCAATTATATTTTGCGAGTAGGTGTCAGGATTTTCAAGTGGTGTATTTCTCGCTTTGGAATGTAACTCTTCAATTCCCCTCATGTCGGTCTCACCTATCGTTATTATTACACACCAGTTTGAGAGACGTGGTGGCAAGAGCCTCATTCGCTTATAACTATGTTCACTGAAGTCAATTGAAAGACTGCCTCGACACCTCCGGATGGTTCATCCACTCCATTGTCAACATTGCATACCAGTGGAAACACGGTTTATCTCTGAATTGGGCTATTCACCTATTAGAAATTATTATTTATTAATGTATAAATTAAAAAATAACAGGAAAATACAATATCTAAAATGAATTGCTGCAATTATACTTTCATATACTGTAGTCCAATAAACAACATTCACTGTATTATATTAAAAAAAACATGAAGATAGATCAAAATATAAAATAAAAACAATGTTTAGAAGTAAAGATTTCCTATGGAACAAAATGAAAGTGCAGGGTTCGATAAATGATTACTGGTATTTTCTTTTGTTTCCTATATCTCAACAGGTTTGCTTTATTTAGTGAAATTATTCCAGAATAGAGAAAATAGTTCCCCATAGGTATATCCTCATTTGACATCCAGGTGCAAGTACTGTAAGTTACAACCTCCTACATTTCAAAACAATGTCTTGACTGCAGAGTTTCTTCTGCATCATTCGTTGATCTCTCTAGATTGTATACCGGTGGAACTGCCGCTTCTGATTTCTTTGCTCTTATCACTGCTGGCCAATGAGAGATAACTGTCTGAAACTGAAATCTGCTTAAACAGCAGTGTCCGGTGTTTTCTTCTTTTTCTTTTTTAACCATAATTTATCAGCATTAAACATATATTATTTTCTGTCAAGCGGTGGAAATACGCGCTATCATCCCTTTACAAGTCCAGTCACCATCCATCAACATCGTACTGATGACTGTAGGCCAATGTTTCTGTTAAGATGAAAGCACTTCTTATTAATCAAATTGCTTACAGCCTACTACTCATTTTTAAATGATGAGATGCGACTGGCTATTCCTGAACAAGACTTTGACATCACAGTATTCTCACATCGCAGAAGAGAAGGCTTAACTTACCTCCATATCAATGCCAACAGAGTTTCTTTCCGCAATTTACCTCGGTCTAAAATGACCACTATTGCTGGTTTGTAGCTGTTGTTAAAGTCCCAGATACATCGGAAAACCAAACGTCTTTTTACACTGTTCTTGATAATATTTTAATTCAGCATTTGAGGTTAAGCTCATGACTTCAGTGAAGCCAGTTTTTAACAATCTTATTTTTTCTGAACATATGCAGTACCTTGTCAGCTTTGTAATACAAATGTTAGTATTAGTATTAGTCTTACAAAGTCAGCAGTGCAAATGACAATAAGTTATTGCATGTGTATTCTCTTGTCTTTTACTTTTAGAATTTGCAATGTGGTGTTCCTGTGCAGAGAGAAGTATTATCCAACATCAGACTTTTTTCATCTAATTAAGTGAACACTGTTTCAAAATAGGAGGACACCCTGCAGCCCCAGGCTTGTTGCTTGAGGGTGATAAGGTGAATGCATTTCGTGCCTAAGGCCAGAGCTCCACTAGCCACGGTATATGTATCGGTAGACATACTGTATCACATTTCCTAACGATAGCTGCAGTCTTCAGGTGTGCAAAGGTGAGTCAATGGGTCAATAGCACACAAAGAATACTGCCAAAAAATACAAAGCGTTTCTGACAGTGATTTCAATTTAACAAACAAGGTCAGGAGCAAGGGAGGAAAACATAATGGGGTCGGGCCTATCGCCTCTCACAGCAAGGGGATGACCAGGCTTCTCATATACTGCGAATATGTGGATTTGAATTAATCTGGGATTCAAGTAGGACTAGTCCAATCATCCAATGAAGTATTGATTTGGCAATCTGAAGGCAATTGCTCTCCACTAAACGCACAGCGATACATTCCCATACACTGTCTGGAGTGTAGAGTGATGATTTTTGGCAAAAGAAAAAAATGAACACTCTACACTCCAGACATTGTATGTTGCAATGCTGAGCGCGTTTGCTGTGATATAGTGCTGCAGTCAGCAACTACAGACATCTGAGAAACAAGGAGGCTGCTCCTGGACTCAGGTTTTCGACAGGTTTCATGCAATTTTACACATTTCATGTATTGGTAATGTTTCTGTTCCAGAGAAACTTTCGGAGCCATTTTGTTAACCGTTACTGAATGTATGGTGTTCATGTTGAATTCCAAACGCTAGTTAGCAAAATCCCTGGAGCTTGCTTAGACACCTAAAATATCCAGTGAGGTAGCCTTGACCAGAGTGCACAACGCCAATTTTCTGCATCGACACCCGATTTGTTTAATTTTGCCTTTACAGCTCGTTGCGTTTATACTGGTGCTTTTGCAAAATAATGTAATTTAAACTTTTCTACTTGTATATTTACACCTGATTTCACACTAAGAAGAAAGGCTTTTGTGTAAGAGGTACGTGTGCAAAATCAATGTGGTAGTGGTGGTGATGCGTCATTGGGGTGAGGGTGGCTCAGTAGTAGAGTAGTCCAAAAATAGTGTTAGATTGTGATTATCTTCCCGAACTAAAGGTGCAAGTATCACAGTGTCACATAACCTCGACAAAAATCCCATTGGCTTTTTGTTGAGGGAATGCAACCTTCCAGGAAATATCCCTGCACCTCTACAGTGCTATGCTATATAGTGGTGTAACAGACAGTATTTGATGTGTAATACCTATGGATGGATAATGCCACAATTGATTTTGTAAAAAAACCATAAAATACACTCTCGTATCTCCTAATCATTTGAATAGTGTTTTAATGCAAATAACGATTTCAGGGCGTTGATTTTGTAGCCTTGTGTACTAGATGTTGTAACAAAACAAGGCAACATCAAAAACAATCTGTATCGGCCGAATTGGCTCAACGCCGATTGGTAATCAGGGCATCATTAAAAAGACACATTTGTTCCCTTTTTTCCCCTGCTTACTCGATTTATGACTCCAAAAACCATGATGAGCCAAAACCATGAGTTTTGTGATCCGTTGCACCCCTAACTCTATAGTGTAGGTCATTGCAACCACCTAAGACTCTCATCATGGGGCTTATCAAACATTCATGCTCCATTTTTCCTGCCAAGGTCCCCCGGCGCAAAGAGTCTAGACAACACACTTCATCTGGAGCTTTGTTTTGTGATTCATTATTACATGGATTTTTACGGATGCTCTGCTGTGCTTCTGCCATACCACATTGTTTAATCTTGGGCATTTAATCTGAGATGTTACATCTCTTGAAAATTGCATTTCTTGTTTATTTTTCGAAATGTTTCTTTTTTAATGCAATGCCTTCATATTTTGCTTTGCAAAGCCGCAACATGTTGACAGCTCATCTTTAGAACAGCTCTATCTATCCTATCAACCTGAGCTGCGGGTCTCTGTCAAGGAAGTCCGGCACTCTATTCTCTTCAAGAGGCAGGAGAGTGCTTTAATTTCAAAGAAGTTGTTATTTGCCCTCAATGAGTGATTGTCCATGAACCAAAACATCCTTCCTCAAAAGCTGTTTTCCTATCTGGGTCAGTGCCTTCTTTCCCATACCTCCCTGTGTTTCATTAACCTTTGTAACCACATTTTACCCAAACAAATACAGGCATGGCCAAGAGATGGTTGTGCTCTGTTTGAAGACGGGTTTCCAAGAGTTACAGGATGTGTATATCAGAAAAGGCCCAAACATTTCCATCTGGATGAATAAGGGACAGAAAGCAATCAAAACAGGAAGTATTTTCTAATGTGTTGCAATATTTATAAATGCTGAAACATTTTTCACATGTTTGTACACCTTTCTGGGATTTTAACACTTCGTTTGTGACCAACAAGAAAGCAAATAAACAAACAGGCAGCCAGAGATGGACAAGACAGACTCACCATTGGCCTATTATTAACCTCTTTTTCTACCGAGATCACTGGTAAATGAGCTAATACCTCCTCAATCATCGGATGCCTCTATTACAGGCCTTTCTATCAGTGGGTTTTCATTTGAAGCGGGACAAATTACTTGAAAAAAAATCTGAAGATAAAAGTCAACGAGCTTGAAGGACCACCTGAAGACAGTGATTTGTGTCAAGGGGAACATATTGTTTCACTGCAGCCTTGGTAATGACTTCACTCATCAGGTAGGTGGACACAAACTGAAGAACAAAAGTGCTTTAGAGCAGTGCTTACAGCTCTTATCAGTAAATAATCATCAATGTATTACCAATGGACGCCTCCCCATCTCAGTTTAGACCCAACTCTTAATCAAAATTCACCAGTTAATATTCATGACAGCATGAGCAAACACGAGGTCTTGATTACTCCAACATGAGCATGACCTCTATCAATATGTAAATCATTTAAATGAAGGAATTTGCTATGGAGTGGTTTCAGGACTTGTTCAGTCTCATAGGCTGGGTGATCCTGTTTGGCAAAGCCTGAAGTCCCCTCTGTCTCGCTCTGTCTCCCTCACTACAACGGGCCCTCTCAGCCAGAGTGCCTTGCATTATTTACATGTTTATGATTAGTTAAGCCTCACATGGAGCCGCCATCTGCTGGAAAGTGGCATGTAGAATTGGAGTGCCATTAGGCCTATTTATTTTTACTGAAGGCAAGAGAAAAATTAGGAGGGAGAACCATGTGGCCTCCGATACACACTCTCACTGAGGTCCACTGCCAAGAGTGTCCAAAAGTCCTAAAATGTGGTATTTATGCCTCATTAAGTGCTCTACTGCTCAACATTAGTGTTTCAAAATTAACCCCAAACGAGAATAAACTGCACAGATGGCGCTCGACAACCAGGGCCCCATCCTCATCGATACAGCCCTGTAATACCTACTCGGCACAGGCCATTTAGATTCAGGACATATACATATTAAGCACAATATGTTGAGTTAAAGTGGCCATGTGTTTACAGCAACCTAGTGTTTGCAAGTTTGAGCTTCACAACAGTAATTCATAATTTACATGTTTTGCTTCCCATTATTGAATGCAAGGTAATGGGTTACTCAAGGCAATGCAGGTTTCCATTCACTGAATCAATTAGTGGAGTCTTACATTGTGTAATCAATCACAGTGAAAACCAAGTCTGCATATACCTGTTTATTAGTATTAGTACATTATTACTGTGCGGTAATGCAATTTAAGAGCAGACTGAACTGAGAGGTCAACAATTCCTTCTTCAGACACTCTTACAAGGAGCAAGAAGGAAAGGTGTAAAGCCATGTAAGTTTATAACTAGAGCTCACATGCTCACAATCAATTGTTAATGTTTGTCAAAGATACATTATTATCTTTGTGAATGATTGTCAATTCACAAATTACAAAACATTACTTTCAAGAATGTGGCGATGAATCTTACTGTATTTCTATTTGTAGAAATGAGTCTGTAATGTTCCAAAATACCTGCTAGTTTTGTTGCACTGCAGCAACAGACAGTTTTACCTCTGCCATTGGCATTTTCTGACATAAATAGATGGCAGAACAACAGGGTGACTTTGGCTATAAAAAGTTCCTTGCCTAAGGACGTCACTTGCACTTTATCAGATTTGAGAACAGCATTGTAGAGCGAACAAGCCAATACACACAAGGGACATGCATCCTTCTGATTCTGATTCATATAGGAGCAGGAGACTCCGGCTGAAGAACAGAGACAGATATAGTGCTGCAACCCAGCTAGTGTTTAAGTTGTTCAGCTGGAGCAGCCAGTCTGACTTGGCAAGCGGCCTGCCTGGCTGCTTGGCGGCTAGCCTAGCTGACAGGAGCTGAGAGGTAGTGCACTGGTGGCATTTGTGTCCGGTTGACCACCAGTGCCAACTGAAAGCAAATGATTTATATGCTTAAGTTAGATTTGACAGTTTTTTTGTATTCTGTTTCCCACAATAGCACAGAGTATGGCAATAGAAGGGACACATTTTTTTATTTTTTTTATTTAATATTTATTGAAGTGAAACTTTACCAACAGGTCTAAGCATAAGTCCACGCACTGCAACATTTTGAAAAATGCTACAAAAAAGTAGGCAAGGGGCTGAGAGAACAAACCACTCCGCATTTTATGACAAAAGCCTCGACACTGATAAACTATTTGGCTGGGAGATGAAAAGATGCAAACTCCAGAGACGGAACATCGCGGCTAACTCAAACTCGGCCTGCACAAACCCTACCATTTCCTCTGTAACCAGTGTAGCATTAAAGCATGGCGGGATTAGCAAGCTAGCATTAGCTAGCTGCTAAATGAGTAAAATTTAAAAACTTAATGCTTCATCCAAACACAATCTTGTGACAGGAAAGCAAACTGCTATTTACAGATTAACACTGATTCACAGATTTCGTAATGTGTTGATGGCATGATTCCCACTCCACAGAATGAGCAGGCTTGTGCTGTGATTGTAATGCTACATTGTGGTTACAGAAAAAGTAAAAACGATGGACATTGAGTCGCGACTAAATAACTGATTAAAAACAGTATGTCGTTTGAGCCATTTTCAACCGTGAAAGGCCGATTTCTATATCATTTTGCAAGAAATGTCAATGTTAAAAACAGCATTGATGTGTTTCTTCACAGAACTGTTCTATCATTTAGTTCACAGTAACACGTTTAACTATATGCAGTGCCTCTTTAATTGACAGTTATTTCCTCCTTATGTACATCAATGTTCACCGACAATGGACTGTGTTAGCGTCTTTGCTTGGCTCATTGCTTCAGTTTAATGACCTGCAACTTTTCTGTTGTTGTTCACTCTCATGGCTCTCATCCACCGTGTCTCCAGTTGCAGCAGGCAGCTGTTTTCCTCTAATAAGCTCTAATAAACCAACTGTACTACAGGCAGATAGCCAAAGTTAGCAACTAGCGGGGGAACGTAGTGGAGCATTTAGCAGGAAAATAGCCATCATTTTCCCTCAGGAGTTGGTGGAAACCAATCCAGAGCTAATGAGAATGAATATTTGACTGGGGTGGTGAAAAACATGACCCCAAATGTATAATAATGTCGCTGTGTGCTGGACGTGTAAAAAGGCAACTGTTTTGTTCGCCACAACTTTATGAAGGTTATAATATGTCGGATATAATATTATAAATTATTCAGCTGTAGAGGCCGTTATGGGCTTAAGGGGAAGGGTTTAATTGTGTGTATTTGATGTTTTATTTCAACTCCTAATACATCATCACTCATACAAAAGGTGTCTTTAGACTGTGCAACAACAACAGAGACACACCGTCAGATAAAGGTTATAAAAAACGATTGCTTGCAATCTGTGTTTGACTGTATGATATCGAATTTGAGGCATATCAGATTGTAGATTGAGTGCGTGGGAAATCATAGCGCTACGATTTATTGTACACAGAAAAAAGTCTACGGAGAGCAGAGTCATGGAGGGCAGATCATCAGTTTCCGTCATCCATCTTATGTTCTGAAAGTGCAGCCTCGATCGTTTTGGTTTGTGTGTTTAAGAAAAAAAGAAATCCACACATACAGGTGAATTTTTCAACTTTATCCATAGATGGCTCTTACAAAATGTTGCACCAGCCAGTGTATTGAGTGTCTTTTCATATTGTATTCTGAACTGCACGGTGTGAAAGGGGCCTAGAGTCATAGGTCACTGCTAATTTCAGGTCTGACACCGAAGCCCCTGGGTCCAAACATGTTAACCAAACATCTTTTCTTTGACGGCACATCAGGAGGTGGACAAAAGCAGCGACAGACAGGAAAACCATCTTGCCGTTCCCTGTGTATTTTTTTTTTCTTGGTTTGCCATCAATCTACAACATGCTTGACTGAAAGCAGTTGTCAGCACATTGTGATGGCAGCGTGCCTCCTGTAAGTGAATCAGATCCGATTGTTCCAGCACTCTGTCTTCACTTTGCAGGAGGTGGAGCTCCTCCTGTCAGACAAGGTGCACTAACAGAATGATGTAATCAGCTGTAGACGATACGCTTCACTCGCCCACCGACGTAGATAACCCCAATAATACATTTGTTTGTTCCTTGTATTTTGACAAGGGGGAGTAATACAGCCAAAATGACAGAGTTGACAGAAACCAAGAGGAGACAGATTGCACTGCCACACAATCTTGGAGAGGGATGTGTTCTGTTGTCAAGCGTTGTTCTTCATTCACAGCAGGTAAAAGTGAAAACAGTGGGATACATGTAACTGTATTTTAGTGTGAGCCACATCCACAGGAAGCGTTTGTAAACAGTATAACATCTCACAGCTCCACACAACAGCCCGTATTTCAATGTCTTGGAAATGTAATTTATGTGGGTGAGTTCTTAATCCTTTCAGTCCCAAGCCCAAAAAATATTTTTTTATCCAACTTCAATTCACCTCCTTATCAAAGTCTTTACGTTTTGCTTGTTTTCCTTTTCTTAATATCACAAGCTATTTAAAAATGAAGAAACGTTTGATGTGAACGATTGCTTCAAAGATGTATGATGAATCATAAACTGGGAATAAATGAGTGAATGTAAGATACATTAACTGTGGGCTTTCGACACCATCAAAACTAACAAATCATTTATATTCATAGTGCAACAACGACATGTGAAAAAGAAAAGAACACTTTCATTTCCCCTCACCCCTGCTTGTTGGTAAGACTTTGTGGTCGGTGACAACCAAGTCATTAAAAGTCAAACATCCGCTCAACCTCTCAGACGAAGACTGATTCCTCCAGAAAGCAGTGGGGGTGAAATGTGACGGGGCTTTAACCACGCTCCTTTGGGTGTCATCGAGGAGCTGTACGCATTGATTTGTAATTGTCCTTCCTCTCCTTCCCTGAGAGGCTGTTTGTCCCACAGGGAGGCAGCTATTACACCACAGCTGGCCTCAGGGACCATTCAAGGGCAATCAGAGCAAAGAGACTCAGGGTAACCACTTAGTCGGGAGTGCATCGGCATGGGTTGGTAACAACGAGTTAAAAGCAATAAGGTCTTGTGACACAGCTTGATCGAGGGGGTTTCACTGAGAGAATGTCACAGTGAGCGACAGTGGCGCTGCACTGAAGGGCTTTCTAAAAGCTCTCTGGTAAGTAACAGGGTTTTGGTTGCTTCTTGTCAGCTGCAATAGTGGCTCAAACCTCTGACCCTGGTTCCTCTTTGGCTATATAGTCACTTTTGAACAAATACTAACGAGTCACTGTAGCCAAAGCCATAACTTATTCGTCCGTGCCACAGATCATCAAAAATCAGTTAATTAGCACCCCACTTTAATTTACTTCATTTATTTATCCTGTTATCTATTAACATTGAAAAATGTGTTTTGTTTTTTTTAACTTGTTTGTATAATGTCTTTAGAAATGATTCATGCCCGTATGGTAGCTATTCTCCACTGATTTGTATGCCAAGCATGTCAGTGTGTTTATGAACTATAAATCAATCTGATGTAGTGTGCCAACTTAAGGATACAGCAGAAGACAATGATTCCCCTGCTTGCCATTACGCTGCCATCCTGCGTTTATACAGCACTACACTGCTGCAGGGAATTCTTTCTTTTACAGTAGTACCGCACTATTATACTGTAACATAAAACTCACCCAACTACTTTCTGATCGCTCTTCGCAAGGGATGAAGAGAGCAGCAAACGATTCTCTGAGATAACTCATTTAGGGATGAAGCAAAAGTACGGAGTGTGTAGTCAAATATGTGAACAATCTGTGCCTACATCTGTAGTTTCAGAATACTGTATTTGTATTTGTACTATGTTATGTTCCATGACATAAGAACAGAAGTCCTTAGTGAGTTTATTAAGATTGTGTTTTACAATGAACCATATTTCTAACATTCCAGCATCTAAGTGATTTGGTTTTGGAGCACATTTCTTTTTGTTTCCACGGTCCCCCTGCTGTGAAATATTGCAGCATTAGAAGCATTTTTAAAAAGTGACAAATTGAGAATTCTTCAGGCTGTATTTTCAGGGCTATATAGCATTATTGGTGATAATGTATGAGTCCCACACAACACAAAGTTGTATGAATGAATATCTATCATTTCCTCCTAACTAATCATTGTGTAGGCTTTACACGAAACCCAACTTGAGAAAAAACAACAAAACAAAGAGTTGCAGCTATTTAATGAATTCTCTTGCAAAGTACATCAGCCTGCAAGAGGAAATAGAAATATCAGAAGCCTTTTGCAACAACAAGCCGCTATTTATCTATGGAAATACATAACATTAAGTTATTGCCATATCTGCGTCTATATCTGCGAGGAAAGCATAAAATAATATAAATTCATATAAGTAGTATCTCTCTGTGTATGCCTTAAATATGCATCCATTCATTCATCCATCCGCCTCCATGGATGGTGACCTGCTCTCCCTGGAGGAGGGCAATGAGCTGAGAATTTCCCCACACAATGAGTCAAGTATGAAATGATCATTAAAAGGCAGGGTCAGGACCAGGTGCAGTGGAGTTGGATGGTAATGGGATTGTGATATTTCCCACACATCCACTTACTCTCACCCCTCACTTTAATGCCATCCACATCTCATCTCTTTTTGCAATTTTTATTTTTCCTACATAAATTAGTTAATTCAAGTGCATGTTTGGTGTCTCCCCCTTTAATTGGAATGGTCCTTGGAACCAATCTTGACAGCCACATTGACTCATTAGCATGCACTGTTTTGGAGCACACTGTAGAAAGCTAATTTTGCTGCAGAGAGAGGATCTGAGAAGTCGTGTCGTGACTCAGTCTAAAAACATTGAAAAACTGCTACAACCCTGTCGAGTTTTGGGAAACCAGCCGTGCTTGAGCAGTATATTGATCATCTCTCTGCAAAGTGTTGACACACTATGTAGCTCCACAGAGCGGGTTCACCTGCTCTGCACCAAACTGAATCATCGGAGACTCTTCGTGTTTACTGCCCCTCGGCAACATAACAATGAGACAAAAACAACAGCTACGTTTCAGAAAAAGATGGCGAATGTTTGGAAATACCGTGAGAATATTTTAAATGAAGTACAATGGCTTAATTTCCCTTCACTCGTAGCCTGAAAAACTGACACGTCTAGCCCTTTAGATTTTCTTCTCAGTGCTGTTGCAGATGAAAGCAGGGCAGGAATCACGCAGCTTCAACATTCTCACTTGCAAATTCAGGGATGACAGGGTTCCTCCGCCAGCTTCAATTATGAATGACAGCCTTTTATCTCCTGCTTGCTAATTAGGTGAGATGATGCTATATGCTCACTTCACACTCTCTTCCCTTTTTTTGTTCTCTAAGGTACCTGAATCCAGACTATTCTAGTGAAACAGATACGTGGGGAGAGAAATGGGTCAGGAAGTATTATCTTGGAGTTCAAAAGAGTGAAGTTTAAAGTCGTACAGGGGAAAAAAACACAAGAAGGAAGAACTCTTTCACTGTATATCACCCTCAGTGTATATCAAAGCTGGAGTGAAATATTGCAACTGCAGCTCCTATGGAAAATTGGCTGCTGCTGGTACATCTAAGGGGGAGTTGATAGCAGCATTTCAAAAATGCTCACGTACCCTTGATCCTTCGCTCGCCATGTTTTTTTTGTGAACGCTCAACTGCAGGGCCATCCTTGTTCAACTTCACAGGGACTGATTTTGAACTGATAAGTCATTTTCAGAGTGATATGGAACCATAGCATTTAAATACATGTCAAAGGGACCATGCAGAACGATTAGGTCACAGTTGAGTATAGGGAAAGGATCTGGGGTCAAGCCGACTGGATCCAATTAGTTGCCTCTGACGGTCGGCCATGACAAGCCCCACGCTGCGGCGACATCTCATTCTCTGAGCCGGGGTCTTCACTTGCAGAGGGATAGAGGACTCGGGGAATAATAGAAGAACAAACAAGTCACGACTCCAGGAGAACACCCACAAGATACTCATTAGAAGAGAATCTGTGCCTTTTCCCTCCCACCGTACCCCCTCCCCCCTCCTCCCTCGGCTTCCCATCCCCTCTTCTGAGTGTGTTCTTTTCAGATTGGATGAGATGAGAGGAATATTCTTTTTTTTTCCGGGCTCTTGGACACTGACAGCATTTTTTTTTCCACTTTGCAAAATATACAGTGAGCAGTATTGACAGCACTTTTGATAGCATTCAATTAAAGTTTTTTTGAAATCTGCCTGAGGTGACACCATTTCCTGTTTCAAAGGAGAGCTATAAGACTGGGTTTTTTTCGTTCTGTAGATGAATCACTGCCGTGGAGTTTTGTGGGTTTTTTTTAAAGTGAAGTCAATTATTCATTCTTAAAACTTTCAAAAGTGTTTATTTGATATGGGTCACTAAAAAGGAAAACGGTGTGAATGTTTAATGAGTGGTGTCAGTGTTGGAAAAAAGCTGGGCAGATTACAAAACTCACTGAGTAAGACATTGGCTTCTGAAGGAGCCAACAGCCGCATGAGAGAAGTTTGGGTTATTTTATTACATCCAGACTTTGTAGAACAGATCATCCTACATCTATACATATTAAGCAGTTGCTTAATGAAGTGTTGTCTGCCCAAAACTTCACATAGTAATCTGTGGCCCCCTTAAGACCTAAATAGTTAATTTCCTATTCATGAATCTGCACCTTAGAGAAAAGGAAGGTGATCAAAATGCAATCTTTTCAATATGGCATGTTCATTATCGAGTAAAAAAAAAAAACCACGAAAACCATTTTCAACAGATACAAGTAATTACTCACACAGAACACCGCTCCTAGGGACTAAACTCTTTTTAGTTGTCAAGACAGTAAACAAGTGGTGGAAATGGGGCTGAGGGGATCAGTGGTCCTTTGAAGTGTTCTCTCCTTGTTTAAAAGAAGCACAGTGGCTTGTCTATTCCCCTTCACGGCCGTAGAAAGAAGCAGCAGCTTAGACAGGAAGCTCTGTGGCCTTGGCTCCCCATTTCAGGGACCATGGACAGCAGCCTTGAAGCAGGAAGCACTGGGCGATGGACTAATCGTATTCAGGTCCCTGAACAAGTGCCTTCTAGGCTGACCCCCGCACAGCTGTGTGTGCCTCCGAACCCATCACCAGCTGGGCTGAACAGGCCATCCAGCTAAGGTTATACAAAGGGCAGGAGAGGAGCAGCAAAGACTGGTGTTGGATTCAAGGTATTGCGAAGGAAAGAGCTCGTCCTCCATCATAAACGACAACAACCATCAAAATCTGAATAAATAGCTTGGTTTAATGAATGCAAAGCTGTTGGATAGCAGCTGGTCTAACATCAAGCATACAACCAATTACGTGTACATTTCATTATGCCTTCATCAGTTATTCGTGGGCAAAGTCATGCAAAGTGAGACCCAATCACATTCACTTTGCAATACCTCATATACCACATGTAAGATCATTTGAAAGGTCATGCACATTCTTTGCTAATACGGATTTGCTATTCAGAGGGACCGCCATGGGCAGATTAGTCTTAAAGCAGAGGCACATCATTTCTGCTTGTAATTAGTGTTTAAAAGTGCTCTTCTCTTCTTGAGTGCCTATTATGTGCCACAGCTTGATTTAATTAAAAGGAAATTCGTTCCAAATAAGACTAAAACATTATACTTTTAGGTTAAGCAACTGAAGCCTGGAAATGCTCAGGTGCCCTCAGAAAGCAATGGAGTGAAACTGAACCTTGGTGTGAGAGCATTGCAAGATTACATATTTAAAGAAATGACGGATGCAACATGCAGAGACCATTATTTTGCTGTTTATCCAAGACTATAGTTCTATATTGTTGAGCAAACTCAGGATAGCTGTCTCTGTTATCTTCAGACACCTCTGTTTGAATTCAGTTCCCCTCACAAGGTCTTCAGCTTCCCCAAAACAAATAGTCTCTGATGAAAACTACTGGGCATAAGAATTTAGATAAAAAAGGAACTAAGAAAAACAAAGCTGCCCGATATCTTTTTTGTAATGAATAAAAAACAACATGCTGTGTTGTGCAATGTAACGCAGGGATCTTATTTTTTTAAGAAATAAGAGATAACTTTAAAGATTATTTAGCCAACCTCATTATGGATTTCCAGAAGACATTAAGGATATTCAAAATTCAACCTTTCATCACATTGTGAAATGTATTAGCCTACAGCAACAACAAACTGTCTTACATGTCCGCTGCATATTTGGTGGTGTATTAGTGGGATAGAAGAAGAGGATTAAATTGAATTATGTATGACAAACATACCTAATAAGACTGCTATGGGTGTTAACATCACAGTAGGCAAAAAGGCCCATGCTTTTTATAACAATACATTTACTCGCACTCCTATACCACAGACATACACACCAAAGCATGGGATATGAAAATACAGAAGAATATTTACCTGAAACCAATTCAGTTGCCATAATTACACCTTTTAATGAGATGAACTCCAGAGTAACAGACGGAGGCAGTGATGCTTACATGAAAGGAAAACACAGAGAATCGGAAATGAGTTGTAACCTGCCTACCGTAGCTCCCACTGACAGCCGAGCTTCTCCCCATAACAACAGTGGGGATTGTTATGCTAATTGCGGTGTATATACCCAAGTAAGAAACCGAGAGCTGGAGTCAAAGCTGAGGTTTGTCTGAGCAAAGTAGATTTAAATCTTCATTTTACTCCTTGTCACGTTTTTTTTCCATTACAAGACTCTATATCCGATAGGAAAACTGATGTTTTCAGTTCATTTTCAGTAAATGCTTATTGCTGGATCCGGGCATCAGACCAATTTATGGCTTTAGAGGTCTGAAAACATTAACTTTAATTAGTGGTGGTGGGATGGGCGGGGGCGTCATTGCTGATGGACATCATTTTCTGTATCCATGCCGAGAATTGCAGAGCCTTCAGAGGAGGAGGAGATTGGAACAGTGTCCTCATCATCCCTGAGCCACTGGGTCATGGTTTAAACACTAATCCTGAAGGATGAGCGAGGTGGAAACATCCACCACAGCATGCTCCAAAGATTGCACCCCTTCTGTCCGATAGCATGCTCACAAACAGAAGTACCCATGGTAGGGAAAAGGGCAGCTGCAGCTGTGAGGCACTTTTGCTCTGCCACAGTCTGACAAATAATCTGACAGAGATGGTAGGTGAACGTTGGACTTGCAGAGTCGGGGTTCAGCTCGGTCCGACATTAGGTTGCGAAACCAAAACAGATTTCCTCCACAATGTTCCATTACAGCAATCAATAACACACTTGTAGGCTAACCATGGGCGTATGCTTCACATTCACCGAGCAGTGGTACTGTGCGACACAAAATCAACAGGTGTAGTTGTCAATAGGAATTGAAAGGCACAACAAAGGCCCAGCTCTGCCTGCCTGAAGGCATCACTGCCGGTATAATTATTGTTTTCCCGTTACAGAGATAATTCATAGAAATTACAGCACTGTTGTGTAACTTTCATATGCTTGCCAGCTTGTTGAACTGGGCAGTACAAACAGGTACGGTGCTGCTTTGATTAGAAAAAAAGTGCACCCTGTTGTTTGCTGAACCCTTCCTTCTGTATCAGAGCTGCCATTATAACTGGAGTTGCACTTCATGGTTTAATTACGGAACAATCGTTGTCTTTGTGTTTAATTGCCAAGGAATCAATTAAGGTCTATTTTCTCCACACTAAGAAAGAGATCCTTGATAAAAAAGGTGGCCAATCTTGGATTCAGTTACTGGAGTGTTAAGCAGACAATCACCATAAAACCTCAAGACATGGATGAACCCTGAAAGAAAATTTCGACCTGGGAGAAAACCTTACACAGGCAATTATAAAAGGTAAACTGTGAAGCATGACAAACTCAATATCTTTCGTTATTGTGAAGGGTTTGGTGTCATTTAAAAAAAAGATGCTGCCAGTACAAATACCAGTAACCTTAAAGTGAAATCGAAACCAATTGAGTGCTCAATTCGATACCCATCATGTGAATAGAAGCTGTGTGTGTCCCACTGGCTAATTAATCTCCGTCACTCTGCACAGCCATCGTACAGCGGTTACTGCCGATATAACTGACCGACGGTACCGGGGCTGCGTTGTTAGGGAAGTGTAACGCCCACCCTCCGCTTCCCCCCCAGGTTAAAACTGTACTGTATAACAATCTGAGCCTGTCAATTGCAAAAACAAGCACTTTTGTTGTCATTGATGGGGAGGAATTGCCCTGAGAGATTACATTGCAGCCTGTTCAGCGACTGCTGCGTTCTCGCTTAATACTGGACTAATTTGAAAGAATGTTGTCCCCATTAGTCACCTGGATACAAAAAACATGGGCTAATAGGCTGCAGGTTAATATCTAACTCACTTATCTTGCTGCTGCTCAGGGCAAATCCCCCCAGCGCCAAGGACTTTATCATCACATATCAACTGTTAATAATAAAAAATTATCTTTTCTTCATCGTACTCAACTGTTGGAATCCAAAAACTGTATATTTGACTTGCAGAGAAATTTGTGAGTGTAGGACTTGAATTGATCTTTTCACTTCACTACTTTACTGCTGTTTACAGAAAAAGGGCATGACACAGCCAGCACAACATCGGTGATGCATTGTGGGAGACATTCCCAGCCCTGACTCTCCTTGGACCTGTGAGAATGGCGAGAGTCACTGCCTGTCCCTGGAGGACTAATTACTATGTATATTTGCCCTAAAGTCTCATCATTAAACACATAGAATGTTTGAATAAAATATCAGGTGATGGAAAAAATATGGTTCATGGCCTTACAGCGACATCAACCTATAGGCCAACTAGTTGTGCAACAGTGTTGTTTGTTGTATGCAAACACACACTAGGATAGGAACATTTTAGCATTAGTTAGAAAATAAAAACAGTTTTAAAGGATAAGGCTGAAGTCAGTCTATGTATTGTCAGCAAAATCCCATGAAAAGAACTAAAACCAATCTGCATGTGTCTGTTTCAATACATGTGGAAAACCTTACAAATACAACGACGATTCAAAAACATTCTATTTATAACGGAAATTATAAAAGACTGAAAATACCTGTGGCTCCACTATTTTTATAGCCCAGAAATGATGGCTAATTCCATGAATCCCCGCATGAACAGATGCAAACAAACTAATTCCTATCAAGTTAAGGCAGGTGTGCATTTGCTGAAGTTAAAATGCCGCGGCAATCCTCTGGAGTCGGACCTGTCTGGACCTTGGCAACCTCACAGTCTTGAAGGTCAGCTTCTCAAAGGCAACCGATACCCCTGACTGCAGCCCTTTCAGCTCACCATCCATTTTGGCAAATGGCAAGAACAGGCTGATCAATCAAGTGCCGTCAAAAGGCCAAACCGTAGCCCTGATCCTCTGTATCGACTGCTTGGATTAGAGAGGATCACCCCCCCTTGCTCTCTACATGATTTTGCCATAACTCCAATACTATTTTGTGATGATAACTTCTAACTTCAGAAATCAAACTGTGTGCATCTGTTCGCTGGCTCGTCTGCTAGTCTGTAAAAGGATTGATTTGTTTGAATGAAAGAATGCATTTGTTTTGCATTACAGCAGCAGGAAATATTTTTGGGAAAGTTGAAGTCGTGGCGCAAAATCAATGTTTTTCAACATGAAACACCATTTATATTCCAAGAATTTCCTCCGGCAGACGGAGCCATAGCAGGAGTACTTAAACATGCATTCAATAATGGATGATCTGTAACAGCTACATTTTTCAAATCAAATATAGTGTACATCTGTCTGCGAATTATTCATCCATTTCACCCTGAGGAGGTAAAAAGATGTTGATGCAGTGAACAGATATCATGAAATCAATCTTTCAGTATAACAACACTGTCATTATTAACAACAATGAGTCACTGATTGTTGTGCCAGATGCTAAAATCTGTACACTTAAAAATCAATTGGAATTCGGCCTTCGCTAAGCCCCGCCCCCTGATGCTACTCCGTCAAGCCGTCAGAGCTACTGAAGTTACCCAATGATTGACCCAGGGGGCGGGAATTGGTGAAGAGTTAATTACACTCCCAACATTTTACTGAATTGGAATCCGGTGTTGATTCCCAATTGATTTGAATCCCTTACGTAACATTTTTAGGTTTATCTTTGAACCAATCTGTGGGTCCTGTCAAAATCACACAAAAGGGATCATTGGCTGAATAGACTCATTGGCTGCAGAGAAAAGTAAAATTGTACTGTAGCTGTCACATAAATAACAGTTTAAATTTAAGTGGTTTCTACATTTTTCTATGCGAGTAAAATTAATGACAAGATATAAAAAGTTTAAGAAATTAGTTAAATTAGCATCAGAGCTTAGCAAATGTAGGTATTTTGCCAACCAGAAACCAGATACAAAATGTAACTAGAGACCATCTTGGGATGGGATCGCATCAGCCGCAACGCCAAACGCAACTTCCTGCCCCCCTGCTTATGGCACCCTTGCTTGAATCACACCCATCTAAGAACTCGGCCTTCTGTTGATCTCAACTACACACCTGTGAAGCTTCTTGACGCCAAGTCGGGCCAGGGGCATAAAGTGGGAGGACTAATGGCCCCTTCTCCTTCCTTGCTCAGACCACACCCATATTTGAATGCAAGTTCAAATACAAAATGAAGTGCACACAAGCCATAAAACATGAAGAACAAAAAGAGGGTATTAAGTAAGTGTTTTGCGAAAGTTGTCCACAGGGAGCCTTTAATGTACCATATCATCACTTCAAGTATCTACAGAATCCATACAGCCTGAAAGGAAAGCTTGAAATAGGTTGTAGCAGCATTTGAACAAAGGCTCATATAGATTGGTGAGTGCTAACACATGATGAATAATATCGCTCCATTGTAACAACCAAGTCCAGCCTTTCATTCCTCGTTCACGGCAGTCGCTGTGCCTAAAAGGAACCGTCATCAGGAAGTACAATAGTCTGCCGGCGGCTTATCAGTTGAGAAGCATTTCATTTTCTGATGATAATTTCACTCCAGTGTTCAACATCAACAATTCATAATCTGCAGCAGGAATTACGGGTGTGTTGAATATGAATGCATAAATGATTTGTGCAATAGCTGCCACTGCACTTAGACATTTTGGAAATCGTGGAGATCAAACGTTGTGCTAACTCTTCACAGTGTCAGTCCTCTCTGGATCTTTCGGCCGTGTCGTGTTAGAGCCTTTGTGATCAATACAGTTAAGAATTCTCCTTGAAACAAAAAGAAAAAAAAACATGTTTTATTGAATATGTTTCACAACATTACATCATGGATCAGACTGTACAAGGGGAGAAACATCTTCTCAGTAAATCACTGCTTTCCTTCTGAAGGCATTTAATACAGCGGATGCATTTTCCAATTACACTTCAGTGTCAGGCGGCTGAATTGTAAATGCATAGTGAGCAGTCATCCATTTAGATTCTCGAAGGTTTAATGAAGTAATGAATCAACATACGTAGAACTTCATTATTTCTCTGCTTACACTGAATCTAGAAAGTTCTACCTGCTGTGAGCTTTTGGCACAGGTTCAATTATTGAAGCTTAGACGGCCAATGATTGGATTCTAAAACAATTCCTCCAAGGGTTATATGGATACGTGATATTATCTAAAATAGTTAGACATGACAAACATATTTATAGGGGAAAGCCAGTACAAAAGTTACATGGGACAAAAGTAAAGCAGCGATTTTCTCCAAGCTCATACGTCTGATATGCTTAACTAGGTCAGCACGTACAGCACGCGACATTTACATGGACATTTACAGCCATACTGTCCCCGTGTTTCATCTGGAAAGCTGTTTTGTATCTGCAAACGTAAATTCACTCAAGCCGTCATTTTGATTTTGGAATGACAAGTGTAATGTGAAAATATGTCATAGTCTCATGTGAAGGTTTAAAGAATGTAAGTCCTAAAAGAACAGACACCAAACTGTAGTTTCAGTAGATGACTTTAATTAGTTTAGTATCCAGGTGTCTTGTTATCTGTTATCTTGTGCACTGTTTCTTTCTTCTTCGTAAGACAGAGACACAGAGAGACCTTGACTAACAGAGATCCTCTGTTTGAAATACTTTTGACTTCCTTTGTGACGCATTATCTGAAGTTGTAAAGGCGTAAACCTTTGCATGCATATATGATGTGTGAGGGTAAAGAATGTCTATTCTGTCTCTGCAATAGTCATTTTAACAATGTCACAATGGCCTCAAAGGAAGCATCTGCTGTGAGATTTAAACGGTTTATTGTAAGGCAAACTGTGAACAAAGGGATTTGCAAACAGGAGATAAATCATCTTACTGACTGTCTTAAATGAAGTATACTAAGGCTTGAAGGATGACCTGCCTTTTATTGTGTTCTTTGTGTATTGTTGTTAGCTAAGCAGATAACAGGAAGCTGTCTGAGCATAAATGTCCATGCATTGTGACTGTTAGGTAGACCACTCTTACAGATGACTGCAATGTGTCTGTGAGACTGTTCTCTTTGCTTGCAAGCAAATAAATTGACTTTACAAACCTTGATCGTTCATCAAAACTCTTTTTACTTTATATTGATAGAAAACCTTCACTTTCTTCTCCCGACTAGTCATAAGAAATATTCCACAACACAAGTTGTGTCAAAATCATGATCATTTGATAGATTATGGAGTACTTCAACACATCCACAACTTTTTCAGTATAGAAGTCAGATTACACTTTCAGGACGAAAGTAACGGATGTTTTTTCGTCCCTCTAACATAATGTTGATTATCAATAACATCTGAATTTGAATCGATGTTGTTCTGTTAAATTTCCTTTTATTGTAAAACATTTGAATAAAGTAAAATTAAATGAAAGAGTTTTTTATTCGGATAAAATGACTTAATATGTTTGCAGTCACATATGAACAAGGACATTGTCAGACATCTTTATTAAAGACAAGAATGATGTTAACAATTTAAGTTCATACTGTTTTACCGTGTTACTTTTGACCCTCCCGTATGTACCTAGAAGTAACAATGCGCAACTTCCGTTCATGTAAAAGTAAAAAATATAATGAAGTCGGAACACATGGTTTTGATAGAAGACGCAAGAGAGTTGTTGATTACAACAACGTGTTACTGTCTGTAAAGTGATTTAAAATAAAAAGTGTTCTGCCCTTGTGATCAACACGAGTCAATGTGAAATGCATATACAGCAATTGAACAGCAACTACTTAGAAATAGATATTTTGTTAGATTAGTTAATGCTTTACTATGTTTAATATTGTAGTTTCTCATCAAAAAACGCCAGTAGAGCTCGATATACAACATCTATGTGTTAAAGTATTAGGTTGCTTGGAAAGAGCCTTGTGAATGTTCTTGCAGTCTCTTTGCATGAAATATTAAGCACTGTACCCAGACATGTACATCACAAGAAAAGCCTAAATGTGCTTCCATGCATGCATGTATTGATGTGAACATAAGAGCAACGTATATAATATGCATGATGCCAAAAAGGCAGTTGTTGCGCTTTAAGCAATGTAATCACGTGTCAGAATGTGCTAGTTCTCACATACAGCTGCATTTCCCAAAAAAAGGAAACGCACATAATTACATTTGAGCACAGTGTGGACATAGTCCGATTTATATATCAAAAGGGATCCGACGTGACATTAATAACGACGCTGTATGTAATTCCTAAGATCTCAAGCCTCTGTGCTCGATTCAGAAAACTTGAACATTTCCTGAGAATGAGGCCGTGTTGCACTATTGATCCACATGTTGGATAACTTGACAATTTGTGTAATAAAGAAACTTCTCCAGCCACAATCCGTCGTGCCATAATCACGACTCCGTTCACTGACAAGCCATCTTCCTCCATCAGCTGAACAGCGCTCAAATGCTCCGATACACTAACCCCCTGCGCAACGCTGAGATTTCTTGGCATTTGCCGAGCTTTGGCCCTGCCTCGTCTCAGCAAATGCACAATCAATTCTACCTTCTTGTCTCCCGTTTCTAATCCCCCCCCAACTACCTTCGTTCCTTCTTCGATACAGTTCGGGTTCGGTACACTCACTCTGCTCGATGCTTTTTTGCCCTATCAGGTGCGCTGGGGATCGAATGTCGGCCCCGTCAGGCAGCTTGTCTCGGTGCTTGAATATGAATACCAGACAGTTCCTCCTTCTTCTCATTCTCTCTTATTATCCTTCACCTTGTCTCACATTTGCCGCCTTACCTTTAAGCCGTGCTCTGAAATTAATAGAAATCATAGCTACTCAAATCCATTTCCAAAAGGATTAAATCAAACATAAAAGGCCCCATTACATTATTTCATACTCATTATCAGCTGAACACAAAGGCATATACTGTAAGGGGCCTAAGCCCTTTTATGATCAATCAAAAGCACTTGAGGGTGAAAGCTTTATATCTGATACCTTTTGAACAAATGTGTCCATTTCTACACAGATTAGAGTTATTCATTTTGATGGGTACAGTGGAATATCTTTCTTATTCTCTTCTGAAGACTCTGCCACAATGTCTCTTCCATACAGTTTATTGCTTCAACGTGGTCTGTGAGTCTCCATCTGTGATAAAGGCATCACAGTTGGCAGTCAGGATGTCAGAAATCATACCATATAGTCTGGATAAATAAAGCCTCGTCAATCATCGCCAAGCTGACATGTTGTAAAATGCCTCATTAATGGTTTAATGAATCACAATATAAAAGGTGTTGCCATCTCTCCCGCCTGGCTATAGCTATATATATATATGTGCATGTCACTTTTATTGATCTAACCTGTATGTGTTGATATATAGTCTCAATCTAATTGCACTCAGTGACGGTTTTTATGGGTGTTTGTAGGGAAGGACATTTATATGGGGCTGCTTGAGCTGAACTACAGTCATGTGATCTTGCCATCAGGTTTTCTGGGACAAAACTGCACCTCTGTCATTAAAAATAATCACTAGTTAGGGAGAAAGATAGAAAAATGAAAGGGCACTGTATGTTTTATTAATAAATCCTGCAACAATCACTCCGTGGCTGCAAGAGGTAACGATGAACGGCTTTGAAGCTGGAATACTGATGAGACAATTCATGAGTTTGTACTGATAGTTGCAGACAAAAACACTGTTATGAGCATGATACAACTTCTCAGTTGCTGAAATGGCTAATTTGCTTGTTTTTTTGTTTACCTCGTGTGAGTTTGCTGTAATTTAAAAAAAGATCAATACTTCATCCCAGAGGAGAAATACCAAGAAAATGGATGTTACAATGTTCTGTATGTGAAACAGTCTCCTAGAGCAAAACGCTAGGGTACAATACATTCTCTTAAGTGGTTTTGCCAAACGTTACCTTCCCAAGGTCGTCCATACAATAACATGATACTGTTCTCAGGGCCGCAGAGCAGATATCAGGTAGTTGTTGGCTAAATGGCCTGCCTCCTCCCTCCGGGCATTACTCCCCTGTCAGTCAGGCTCCCCACAGAAATTGAAGACAATAATGACTTTACAACTGATAACAGTTGTTCAACTGCCAGTAATATGAATGTATTCAATTGTTCTCTCGAATACAAAGCCACTTACACATTCAGTTAGCAGTAATCGAATTAGACCAATGAATGTGGCTCTTGCAGCAGCAGTTAAATGTGACAGGTGCAAATGTGCACCTACTGAGAGTGTTAGGAACATTTATGTGCCGTGGTCTTAGGTACAAATTAGTCAGCTATTATCAGTTTCTTAAAATTAGCACGTAAAATATGGACAATTTACCCTTTCCATTGCTTTGTAATTAGTCCAGAGGGATTTGCTATTTTATGCATCAGTTTTAAATGTATAGATTAACAGCCCCATTTATGTTTACCTCTTCTCTCTGAAAGTAAAAGAAAAGCACAGCTGATGTATGAAATGTATCCACTGAATGTAGCAAAATGAAGGATTAATCGAGTTATTACTTAGAAATTCCACCACCCCTTTTCCTGTTGCCATTGTTGGAAGGTTTACAGGTAAGCACCTCTGATATACCCACGGACATTTATATAGACGGCAACATCCAAAGACTGAACTTTGAGCTTGTCAGAGATGTTAAGTCATAAAATGCAAATCAGACACACTGAAAAGATAGATAATTACTGTTATATCGATATTATGTTGAAATGATTTACATACATTATTTGTTTAAAGAGATAATACCAGGCATCTCAGTGACATATCTTGTTATTGCACAGACCAGTTTTGTGACATCTTTGTTTTACACTCATATTGGAGTTAGGTTAAATAAACACAATTATTGTCTCGTGAAAACTGCTGTAGAATTAAGCCATTGCTGCATATTGTGTTTTTATAGTAATATTAATTTTAAAGGCCTTTAAACGGACGACAGACTAAATTTTGAGTGACCATTGCAGTGTGCAACTTGCATGAGCTACCAGAATACTGATCAGACTTTAACTGTATCTGAAGAAATCAATCACCACGTAGCAAACTAATGTAAATTTGACTTCATTAGCTCACTCGCTGTGAAACCAGCTCTAGTTGTGTATAGCTGTGTCTGCATTGAGTTGGTGCCAATAAACCACTAAAACCATTCAGCAATCAGGCCTCACAGCGGAAATGTGGCTAAAATCACACCATAAATGGTTTTCCTCCAGTCGTGTACATTAGATCATAGGAGGATATACAGTACACTTTAAATAGATCACAACGTTATACCCTGTTTCAAGCATCCTCTCTCCCGTCTCTCCCCGTCTCTAGCTCCTCCAGGGATGAGTAGGAGGCTGCCTCTGCCCAACACTGAGCCAACACATAATGTACTCTTCTTAATGTTGTTCCATCATTTCATAACATGTTGTGAAAGCGGAGGATGATAGATGCCGACCAGCTAATGTTAGAAACCCCTGAACAAGCGCTTCATGCTGCTTCCTGAGTGAGGCAGCTCTTCCTGTCCTGCAGAGGCTACAGACAACTTGATGAAGTAGTCAACCTTCTTGGTGCTTGAGCACATATATTTGGATATCTGGACTGCCCACCAACTAAAGAACCGTGTAAAAAGACAACCCAGTCAGTTTTTTTGTGGGCTACTTGAATCAGAAAACATGTGATTCAACAAGCCATTAACATTTGGCTCCCCTTCCTATTTCACATGCTTGCTACTTACAATATACCGCCGCCGCGTCTTAGTATCTCCACCAGGCGGCAATCCCCGGTTCTGAAAAGGGAAGTTAATGTAAAAGTGCCTTAAACTTGCCTTCTTTCTAACTGCCATCAGGGGGAGACTCTGATTGCAAAAAATAAGTCAGATTCTAAAGATTTCTATGAGAAAATGACCCTACTTCTCACTTGATTTATTACCTCAGTAAACATTACTTTTTCAGTCTCAATCTTTAGTTTCAAGTCTTCTTCAATACAGCATGATGTTCATTTCATGAATTATGGTCCCATTTAGAGTAAAATAGATGACAAAGCATGCAGGGTATGCTTTAGTTTAGGGCGTGGCTACCTTGTGATTGACAGCTCGCTACCGAGCGCTGTCCGCATTTTGGACTTAGAACTTCAAGGAAAATACTGACAGCTTAAAAATGGACACACCACCATCTCTGCCTATTTTACACTAATCCAGATGTATTCATTTACAAAAAAGTTTTTACCCAGAAGCCATACCACACTGATGGTGATTTTAGGCTGACCTGAATCAGTCATTACTGGAGTGAGCACATACGACTAAAGATAATGCAGATGCTTGTTGGGTTCATGATGTCTGAAGAATAGCTATTTCTATTTTTAAACTGGTTGTAAAAATGTTGACTGACTTACTTTGATGGCCACACCGCATTTATGAAAAGATTAGTTAGCTCTAAGGGCGACAGTTTGTTTGGGTCCCTCAAGAATAAATTACACAGCCCTTTATAATGCATCTTTACGTGAATCTCAAAAGTCATTTGTAGTTATTGTCAACAACGATTGTAAACTATCACAGCACTTATCATTTGTGTTAAAGTTATCAGTGGCACTCTGAGGGACAGTTCCAGGTCGACTATGAAATACATCTTATTCTAATTTCCTCCCTGGGTCTCATAAATGCACAACAGAGATTTATCAAAGCCTAATATATAGCAGAGGAAGCTCACAACATCAACATCTTGTCAAGATGAGGTTCGGCACTCGGATCACAGAAATAGAAACATACCTTGCTAATCACATTGCATATGCTTTGCGATTGCTGCTTAGCTACAGTTGCAGGTCTGGCATGTGCCTTCCTGATTACTTTGATTAAGAAAATAAATAAGTCTGAGGTGAGTAGCCACTGCAGCAGACATCACTTAGAAAAATGAATCCAGTTCAATTTAGATGACCTCCAATCAGTGGCACTCAAGTTAGTTACAGTAGGACAAATGGGCATGTACACCCTGAGGTGTTGGAGCTGTTCTTTTTGTCATTTGAAAGCGCTGATGTTGACACCTGATTAATTGGCCACACTGTTTGATGACTGTGAATCACCTCAGAGGACACTGGTACATAATACCAGTCTAACCACTTAGACTGGTATTCAATCAAAGTCACGTTTTCACATTTTGATCAACCAAGCTGAACAGGATTTCAAGATTCACGCTTGTGCTCGTTGGGTTCCCATTCCAAATCACTCAGCTGCTTTCTGAATAGATCCATTAGGAATAGAAAGCTCACCTTCCTGGTTTGAACATTTTGACAAAACGTTCAAAATCAGTCCCAAATGTTTTCACACTGAGCTCAATAAAACAGAGCACTTTTCACAATACTTTTCTTTTGTCACATCTCTTGAGCGTGTTGAGGGAATGATGCAGTCTGGTTGTCATATGTTGGTCGTACTTTTAGAGGGTGTGCTGAAAGTATGACAACATGACTTCTCAATCCCTTGGAGCATATTGTGGAAACCCAAACGGCAAAAGTTATTTTCTTTAAACCATCAGAATAGCACAGAGGGATTGGCACAAGTCCTTTCATTGATCTCAAAGATGATTCACACACATGGTTCATAGTATGATGTTACACCAAGTGGAAAAAAAGGTCTGACAAAAAGGAGGGTCACAAGGTTAATTGATCCACTTCCTGATATGACACATCTAAATCATCATTTGTCCACCCAATAAGAAGTCAACTGTTTGCAAAATGTAGATCACCTGTAAACAGGGACTTAACTAAACACAACTGTATCTGAGAGGCCCAAGTGCTGATTGGACAATTGTTGGGCATTGACAAAAGAATATTTCAGGAAATCCAGTGACAAGGCTTTTAAATTATTTTCATGTTATACATTTTGATATGTCACTTTAAGAGAAGCACTTGTGTGAGTAGTGAAATTAATCGTGGCTGAATTACATTCAGCGGCCTCAGTTTCAAGGTCCTGGTATGATTCATGCTGGCTCACTGTCCTGACTTACTGGGATACGTTACTGTTATCAGTGACACCTGTGCTTTTCCTACCATGACAAGTGGTCCCATGTTTGAACCTGCACACATTGGGTACATCAAGTCTCTTAATTGCATCCTCGTTTCCCTCACTTGAGTCTTTTCCTTGCCTCTAGGCCCTCCCACCAGGGATGCATGGAGAGACGCAAAGGAAACCATGCGAAAAGAGAAGAAATGAGGAAATATGTTTTAAGAGAAATGAGACATCCTTTCCTCTGAAGCGTCACGTGAACCGACGTCTGTTTCTGATGATGGCGGCCGCTGATCACAGCTGGATCAGCTGTCTGTCGGCTTTAACAGAGTAGAGGTGTTTTCTGGCTGTAGCCTGTTACCTCTTTAACAAACTGTGTTCTGTGTCCTGTTTGTAAGCGCAGGATCGATTTCTATCTGCAGAATGCTTTTGTCATAATTATTAATTATTTGCGCCCATATGTTTTGAAATTATGATTTTGACGCCATTATCAAATAACCCAGAATATGATTATGGTTTCTTTTGAATACTGGAATAAATGTATCAGCCTCACATGACTGAATGGAAATGATGATAAATGATGTAAAAAGTGTTTTGTGTCTCCAGCTCTCTGACTTTAATTGTATCCATAATAAAAGTTATTGAGGGAAATGTCAAATCATGAAAAAACAAATAATAAAGGAAAGTTGTTTGTGGTACTTGTGTTGTTCAGTCTACAATTTAAATATATATTTTAAACAGATGGTGAACCAGAGAACTAATCAAATATAAAACTTGAGCTTAATCTCTGATCCGTCTTCCGTCTGGTATGAAATTCCAGTGATATTTAGAAAAATCAGATCAGTCCGATCAGCTGCAGCGTCCAATCACATAACTTATGAACAATGAGGGGGCGCGTCAGCCGTTAAAACACTTCCTGGAAGGCTGTCCTCGTGCATCCTCGCTCATGGCTCCTCAGAGATCCCTCAGAGATCTTCGATCCTCAGAGCAGAAATAAGAGCTTTGGCACGGCAGTCAATATGGCGGCGCAGGACAACTTTCGGTTTAAGCGAGGATCAAGGAAATGACAATTAAGAGACTTGGGATGTATCCATTGTGTTCATGATCTCCATGCAATTTGATCTTTAAAGAATTTGAGCTGTTTTGCAAAGAATGGGGACAAAAATGTATTTCATTCAAAGGGGAGATGATACTAAAGCAATCAAACATTTCCTATTTTATAGTTGTATTTAACTTAGATCACTTTGTCTTCACTTTGACATAAAACAAACATCTTTTCATGTTGATCAGCGTCTAAAATGCCTAATTGCACCCACTGCGATTTCATGTTGTCAAAGAATAAAACAAAGTCCAGCTTGGGTGAATATTATTAATAGGCACTGGGAGACAAACAGAACCTTGACAACCTTACAGTACGAATTAAAGCATATTGGAAGAGAGGTCTTCAGAAATAGTCATCGTTATAGACGTTATCATTGTTGAAAACAGCCATCAACCATACATACTGCACTTTACAGAATTACAATATCAGTGTTAGAGTTTTCCCCAGAAATAATTGCTGCTGTAACCATTAATATAAAACGCTTCACTCCCTTTGCACCAGATACACAGCCACCACAAGAGGTTGCAACAAATGTAATATAGATTTTTTTCAACATGGAGTTGAACCACATATTTTAACTGGTGTATTTGCAGAGATATTGTTAAAAAAAAAAAAAAGTATGAGGCAGTGAGAGAGAAATTGAAGCCAATGACGACATATTAGGCCATTGTAGGTAAAATAAAAATAAAAAACACAGTGGTAACATCAGCCGCTATTTTGTTGCTTCTAACGTGCTGTCAACATTACTTATCGTTGTAAGGATGGCATCTGAGGGAGAAAAAAAAACCTCCTGTGTGTTATAAATTAAATTTAAAAAAAATGCTAAAAGCTGGCCGTTTCCCATGTCGTCTATGACGGACGGCCTTCTGAGTGAGGTGAAGGTTCTCAAAGATAGCTATACACATTTTCTTTCAAATTCTGTTATTTCACAAACATAAACAAAGGCAGTGGTGTAGTGCCCCATAAAGAGATTATCTTCATGTAAACAGTGAATGATATGTCTATGAATGGCTGGTCACCAGAGTATACTTTCTTTCAGATCCTCTCTCTCCTATCTGCCATCTTGGTTTACCTCAAACATTACAACAAAATATGGTTATGGAATATTAAATTCTGGAAACTAATAAAAAAAGATGAAGCAATCTACTCCCCCCAAAAAAAAGTTACAAATGACCTTGTGATGCAACATTTGGGCAACCCTGACATGCAAGTCTTACATTTCACTTTTTATAACACAGGCGTACATCCTTTGCTCGATTGGATCATAAATCAAGAGCATACCTGCTTGCCCATGCACCACTGAAAAAATGCAGACTAATACTGTAGACGGAAAGTAGGGGAAAACTAATTCTGGGGCTGGTTGGTGGTGATATCTTTAATGTATATCAAAATAACCCAGCACCAAACTTCTTCAGTCAAACGTTGCCTGCAATCAATCCTTTTGTTCTGCTAAGAAAATACTTTGTCAGAGCCTGTGAGAAGAATGGAGCTTGACTGAGCAGGGTGCGCGAGTGGAAGTACAGAGCAGATTTTTTTTTTTTTTTTAATTTGGAACGTTGCCTTATCTCTTGCTATAACTCTGTTAGAATAGTTTGCTTGTTATTTTTAAGGGTCATAAAAACCTCAAAAGAAGACGTCAATGTAAAATAAACCCACGGCGAGCGATCCAGTGCGACACTCACACACACAGCTTCCATTCACATTATGGGTATCGAATGAATTACTCTATCGCTATCGGTATCGGTTCGAGGGTACTGGTATTATTACTGGCATCGGAATTTGTTAAACGATACCCAGCCCTAATAAAGTGTGTGTCTTTTATTTCAGCACAGCAGTGTCAGTGGGCAACAACAGGGGAAGAGAAAACAACACAGAAGAGGCAAATAATATGCTTGTGTTGAACCTCAGATTATAGTGAATTATGTCGTCAGAGTTAGCCGAGGAGAAGGACGACACGGCCCCAGATAAGAGGTTGAAATTGATTGATGGACGTCCTCAAGAGTCCGCTACAAAATGATATATATTTTCCACACAGCAGTTCATGTTACCGTAGTGTTTAACAGTGGCGTCTGTGGTGTGATCAAGTTGATAGAACCTTGCAAAGTAAAGTGATGTGTTGGCAAGAAAAACATCTGAGACAAGAGTTCTTTAAAATCTCAGACAATATTTTTTTTTTTTCTGGTAAATGTGCCACTTTAATCTAATAGTTTGTTGATTGAACCATTACTGAGATAAAATCAGAAATCCCAAATCCGTGTCATCTGTAGGATATCTGAGATGGGCCAATTCCTACAAGGCATAACGGGGAGATGGGAGGTTCAGGCACTCAGCCAAAGATGGGCCTGGGAATCGATTTAAATGCAACAGCACTTGCGGTCCATCACAAGTTAATGCCAACATAGCCTTGCTTTTTCATCCCTCAGTAAATGGCTCATGTGACATGGACGTGTAAGAGCCCCTGGGGTGAACGTTATAACAGTATATGGGACCCCCTACTACGGAAGCCTCTTAAGTCAGGGTTGAAACATCTTCAAGAACAAACAGCATCTCATGATGACATACTGCCTTTAAAAAATGTTTGGACTTGCCAATTGTGGTCATATAATCTATACCTGATAACATGCCTGATTAAAAAGTATACGTTTAGCAAACCCTAAAAACGACTTTATAAAACAGTTTTATTTTTATACTATACTTGTACATATCTCATTTTGAAGATGTTGTGAATATCAGTCCCCACCAGTACATAGAAATAATTCTTTAATTTGTTTAATACAAAAATAAGCAAATTCAGTTGCTTGCTAGACTTTTTGTCACCATATTTGGAAAGGGATGCAGTGGCAACCATTTGAGCTAAATGTACTGCCCGATGTTCACGCACTTCTTTTTTATTTATCTTCACAAATTCTTCATGCTGTAACTGATCACAAATAAATACTGACAACTGCAGGGATCTTATGTTAAGGTTTCATCTGCTGTGGCCTTCCAATACCCTTTGGAGTAAAGCTTTGCTTTTAACTATTGAACATTTTCTTAAAAGGTTACAGGCATTTAATCAGTGCATCCAATCATTGACCTCCTGTTGGGCTGCATGCAGCGGATTTAAATTCAGAATTGTTGGAGAGGGTTATTTATAGGCATACAAATGTAAGTCACTGTTGAACTACTGCAGGTTCCAAGACTCTGATTAGATCCAAGTACTGTATGACAATCCTGCTGCTGACTTTTATATGTATTCCACCTAAGTAACTGCTGTTGTTAAAAAAGATGAGATGAACCAGTTTAGTAGGCTACAATGACCTGCATTGAATGCCATCCAAGTTTGGGGGACTAAAAATAAATACAATAAAGCAGGGTGATACTTTTCTGTGGGTACCTTGAGTGGACCCCGTCCCATTTATTGTATTCAACAAAAAAAAAATACAAGTTCAGTCAAAATAAAGTAATTGTTAAAATAAAAAGTCTGATTAGGGGGCTTTAAGCTTGCATTGACTGAGATTTGAAAAATCTGTTTTTGGTCCACTACTTGCTCAAATAAGATATTGGAAGGGCTTCATACCAGGGGTCACCTGAGAACAGAAACAAATAAAAACACTAACTGTGTCACACACATACTCAAATTCAGCATTGCGCACTGCAACGTCCGTTTGGATCTAAGAAATACTCGGCGTAACAGCGGGAAGATGAAAGACAGCAAGAGTTTCAGTTGTTAGCAGCCTGCAGCTGTGTTGCACTGCCTTCATTGGCACTTACAGGTGTGCTCAATAGCAAATCAAAGTAACAAATTACTTCTTACTGGCTAAAAGCAAACTGCACACACAACACCTGGCAGCCAACAAGCAGGCAGATAATTATAGGAGCCAGGATATTATACAAATAGGAGAACCACATTGTAGCAGACACATTAGTGTCTGCAAAAATGCATGAAAAGGTTCATTATGGACAGCATGAGAAGACTTAAACCTCTCTTTAAACCACTATAATGTTGTTTTTAAAAAGGTACAAGCAACAGTCCAAATCCTCATGCTTAGCAACATTAAAAACAATTCTTGTTATGGCATAACGCAACTGGCACTTTGTAATACTAATTTCTGCTAAATTACACTAAAAAAACGATGTATTGCACAAGAAAAGGAACTTGTGAATTAATATTCCTGTTCTATGACAATTTGGTGTATGGAAATGTCTACATGCAAATACAGCAACCTCATTATCTCAGAAGGAAACCAATTGACAGGCTAAAATTTCTTGATTGCCTCCTTTCTCTTCGGTGTGAGACCTCTTGGCTTTGCTTCTCATTGCGCTTTCCGTCCTTGTAGCACGTTGGATTAAAGACTGCTTTCCAAGTCCTGTGAGGCTCCCACTAATATCATGTCAAATTGATCTGTCAGCCAGAGGCCCTCTGAATCTGGGACACTTTCCCCATCCCAAAGGCACGATTAGTGATTTAAAATGCTGCTCCGCTACCATGGAGCAACTGGTGGCTGCTGCTGGTTGATCCTGAGAACGTAACGTTAAGGGTTCACTGGTCAGTCCAGGTCACTGCTCCAAAATCATACTACTCTTGTTCTCATTCAATCCAACGTTTTGCTACTTTGCACCTCTGAACTCGGCGTGACCCTGTTCATCTGTAAACTACCAGATGCGCTGTAAACCTCATCCTTAATTTGCAGAATAAGTGCTGCCTTGCCCTTAAAATGTATAAATCTGGAAACACCTGAGCCGTGAATGTTGAATCGTTCTCCCCCCGGCTATAACTGCGTAGCATTTATCTTGTGTGAGTGTTACCAACAGATGAAGCGTGTTTATCATTTTGATGCGGTTTACTTGACAGAGAAAGGGATTGTGGTATAAAGTGTGTGGCAGGAATGTGACGCGCATCCCCCGGTAAGCACCCGATATGACTGTCGGCGGTAACATAACAATGTTTTTAGGTTTGACAAAGATGTGAATCAACTGACGACTCTTGAGTATACTACAGTCTGTATTTCCACCCACAAGGGCCAGAGGGGGAGGGAACGTCACAGACCTGAGAGGAGATCACTGGGAACGGCAAGAGTGACGGATTCAAAGGCATGTCTTGGCACGTTCATGTGCTCAGGGAGAGGCAGCTGATGATCTGTTGCATATGGACAATTATTCTTATGGCATTGATCATTTGCTAATCAGAGTAGTGCTCCTTAAGGCCACCATGTTGGATGGCTTTCAACTGCTTGCAGAGATGTCTAGGGTTAATGATGCTTATCTGCAAATAAGAAAGGCGAAGATGGACAGTTGACTATTGAGCTCCACAAGGTCATACGTCTTGTTTTTTAATTGATAAATAACTATCAGTTCCATGAAAGAATACTCAAAATCAATGCATGTTTAATCCTGATTGGCATTTTTGTAAAGCTAAGGTCTTCGAGACTATTCACCTTCAGCTTGCTGCACGCATCAGTGATTCTCTCTCACATAAAGCAAACACATAAACACAGCTTTCTGTGGCATATCATGCTGACATTCACATAATATACTTTGTGTGCTCAAAGAACTATGGGTAAAAATGATCAATTACCTAAATTTTGCAAGAATGTCAATTTTCCTTCACGACAAGAAATGGTTTGGATCTTAAATCAAAAGGCACACCAAATTTTCCCCCAGAGAGTCTAAGAATGGAGAATGGCTCGTCAGTGATATAAAGACATGCCTCCAGGAGCAACAACACACAGCTTCTGTACACGCCTCTCACACATAGACGAAAAGTGGAATTTATGACCATGAATCAACTTATAAAAAAGTTTTATAGCTGTAAAGAGCCCTTTGAGTTGCTTGTTTATCAAAAACTCAGTGTATTTCTCCTATCTATCTATCTATCTATCTATCTATCTATATATATATATATATATATACACACACACACACACACACAGCTGTTTTGTTAGCCCGTAGTTTGAAGCGTATATAGGGCCCCTGAACAAGCTGCGGTTTGTGACGAGTTGGAGTGAGAATGTGTTGATACGTTATAATCAGAAATAAAAAGGCTTAATTTTACAAGAACAACAACACTTTAATTCTACCAAGTGATAAGAAAAAGAGAACAAAGCCAGTTCTTTGCCAGCATTTTACACAGACAGCACTGAATTGAATCACTGTCCAGGAGTTTTAGATGAGTTAGTATAAATACAACATTTATGTATGCCTGCAGTGGAAATGTAATTAATAAGTCTACTGCTATGAATTAAAAAAAAAACAACTCTAAACACCCACACAGGTGTTTTCAGTTAATCTGGTTCATTAGACCTCAGAGACTATTTGAGTGACATCTGAGTTCCCTGTTAGCATTGTTGCACCCGTTAGGGCGGGACAAATCACATCTTTAATGTTCTTATTGTCTGATGAGGATTTGTTACCCTCGTAAATTCCCATCAAAGCTCCAGCCCACCTTCAACCTGAGCAGCGACCAGAATAACTGAAAACACCTGTGTGGGTCTTCAACAATAAAACACAAGTTTAGGTTTTCCCTTCTGTTGAGTCTGCAATGTGTGTCTTATCCAACAGTGTCTAATTTACTTTCTTACCCCTAATAAAGCCAGTGAACTCCTGAATGCAGGCTTCCAAGTGACTAATGTTTCTGAGAACATGGAAATGATGTCTAAACTATGTCTTTCCAACATGCACCGCAACCTTTTCTACAAATCCCACAATGTTTTCCGTTCCGAGAAATGTGTAAATTTACCGACGACCTGCTGACCCAGTTAACAAGTCAAACACATCCCAGTGTCCATGAAATGGCTGTTTCTCACATATCAAATGATGACTTTTTAAAACGCACCACGAAACATTAAATTCAAATGAAGTACACACAGCTCAGGGTTGGCTGGGGACTGCGCTCTTGGGGGTAAATCACTTAATTAGCCGGATAGTAAATAAAAGAAAACAAAGTCTTGCATCAGGTTGAGCTCGCCTCTTCCAGATGAGGTAAACAGCTTATCTGCCTTGCAATTAAAGGGATTTTCTTTTTCATGGGCGACATTATTTACCACGGTTAATAATCAACTTTTGGAGTGCCATCAGTGCAACGCAGAAATTACTTTGGGAGCGAGAAGGTGTGGATAATTTAGTGGGATGTGATTTTCAAAGTCTGTTTCAAGTTCTTTAGTGTTTTCGAATCAACCCATCTACAACCCCCCCAACCTCTCCAGCCGCCCTAAATCAATATTGGTCTCATTCAACAAGTTAAAGCCCCTGTTAAAGGATTTAGTAGGTAATGGAATTGGTAACTCCTGACAGCTCCTCCTGTGTGCTGGCTTGCAGTATAATGAATCCTGGGAGTACAGCAGAAGGGCAAGGTATTTACCCTAGCTGCAAGGCAACTGCCGTCCATCCTGCAAACAGCTCTGCTGCCACGCTGAAGCCCCAGTAATGAGCTGACAGGTGCAATGTTTACACTCGGATTGCCACTCAAGTTTGAGGGGCTGATTCTCTGTTTAGTCTCTTGTGACGTTAATGATGTCATCCAAAATGGCTCACCATTCCATTGATTGTCACATATTTCTGGAAAAGGATCCTCAGACACTTTGATGCACAAAATCCAAATGATGCTGCATATTTTTCCTTCGTTTGTGAAGAATATTTCACGCCGTGCTGAGCAAGGATTATGCTGGAATACAGCTTTCTCATCAGTGTAAATATCAAAGTAGTTCTTTAAAAAAAAAGAGCGCAATCCTATTCCCACTAACTGAGACCTTGTAGACGTGTACTACTTATTATTTTGCTGGACATGTACCCTTCCCAGTCTGCAGACAATGACAAAACAACTTTAGAGTGATGTCTGATGCAAAATGTGGTGTGGGCCCACTATTTCCAGTTTGGGGATTCCAAACCCTTAAGGTGGTCCTATATATGTAACATGCAATACATCAATCTTGTGCACTTTAAACATATCTTCTTTCTCTTAAATTCAAATCAAATATCTCAAGTTGGACCCAGTAATTTAAACCTACAGGAAATATGAGAAAGCATGCAGGTGGAGAAGATGGACACGTTATCCCATCACCTGTGATGTTCAAAATCTATTTATTTATTTTTCATTATTATACTTACAGTGTTCTTTGACATCATACACAAAATTAAGTGTGTGTGTGTGTGTGTGTGTGTGTGTGTGTTTGCCACAAAGCCTGAAATTAAAACATTTCTCCCACTTTCATTTACACATTGTAACCCACTCTACAACTTTAAAATAATAAGAAAAATATTGTACTTGGTGATGGGCACGATATGATTAAATAGCATAATTTTGCCTATAGTATGCAGGTTAACCATTTGACCACCATGCCTTGTTAGAATTGACCTAATCATGTACACATCTGGCTGCTTGAATGCACCTTTGTCAATTACCCTGTGCTACCCTGATTGCAATTGCCCGGCAGCTGACACCAACCTTGGGATATCTGTGAGCTGTCTCTTGGTTTTACATGCCCAGCAGTAAACTATACAGGTACTAAGCTTATTTATTAAAGGCTTTTCAATATTTGCAAAACAGTGTGCCTTGTTTTTGTTTAGTTGTTGATCATAATAAGTACAAGTCTTACCTTTTTCTCTTTTTTGGTCTTATACCCCTTATTATTAATCAAAGATAAAACAAGATTTCTGCATATTAAAGTTCCAAAAGTTTGTTCGATCTTCCGTGATAGTGATCAAAGCTTAGCTTTATCATTCAACTCTCATACAATTATGCAGACCTTTCTTTTGGCTTCTAGCATAACTGCAGTGATATTCTCGAATTTAGCTGATTTACAATGTCAAAAAGAGCTTGACAGATCTGAATACAGTCATCAGCCTTTTTAACCATTTCCATTATGTATAGGCTCCATCATTTATCTTGAGCAGAGCAGACATGAGGCTGAAGCACGTTAACATAAACATCCCTCATTATCCATTTTGTTGCCCTTTCCTGGGGTCAGTTCAGGCTATGGTTAACCCACAGGAAGAAATCCCCGGAAATGCTCGCTTCTTGAAGTCATCACAGCTGCCAGCCTCCATTCGCTTGTGTGCCACAAAATGGTTTTTGGCTCCTCTGTGGCTGGTGAGTGGGCTAATGCTCCTCATTAGAGAGGTGACCTTTCCGGAAATTGCCGCTGTGCACTCCTCACCACCACCTGATTACCTGAGTTACTGTGGCAAGAATCAAATACCCCGGTCTTTCTCAGTGAGTCAGAGAAACACATTTCAGCGACGCTTCTCTTGGCAGACTCACCTGGTTTGGCGGAGAGGGGGTTAAGGAATGGAGTGAACATGATGATTGTGGTCATGTGTTCGAAAATAAACTCCAGTAATAGTGGTATACAGGACACATGCGAACAGCGTCATGGGTTCACTCTCACAATGATAGAAAATAAATGCTTTTCCCATTGCTTTTTAAGTGGTTAAGGAAAACGGACCGTCCTATATGACCACTTTCAGTTTTCCTATGCGCTCAATAGTGAACGCTGCTTCAAACTTTCAAATCCTGTTCGTGTGTTCATGATTTGGCAGGATATCAGAAATTGCAAAAACAAAAGTAATCTGAAAACGTTAGCCTTGGGCCAATGAACAAGCGCATACTCCTTTAATGATATATATATATATGATAAGACACTTTCAAACATTTTAACTATTTTCTCATGAATTGCTGTTCTTAAAGGGAGGAAACTCTGGCAAGTATCCTATGATTTATATTTTATACTTTACAGATCTGGATCCACTTGAAATATTTCAACACTATTACGATAATTTCCATAATCTCTACAAACATGTTATGTTACAGGATGGTGCAGCCTGCTGTCTGAATGTGTTCAACTTAGTTTGAAGGTCCGTTTTTTCTCTTTTTTTTGTGGGGGGGGTTTGTTAGCAACATTTTGTGAAAAAGAATTAAGTAATTTCAATGGAGTTTGAAAAGCAATAAATCAATGTTAGAGCAGTCTTACCAAGTCACATTCTCTGTATATGAAATGTTCTTGGCCAGTAGAACAGAATCTGATTGTATTTCTACCTAAGGTGGATGGATTTGTTTTCACCGTGAATGCTGTTGTTCAGTGGTGCTGTTCTCACAGTAAACACATATGGACGACAAATGACACGTCAATAAAATCCAGATTCATTGAGGTCGTCACTGGAACGTCGATACGGTCGTGGATTCATTAATCACTGACCAACTATTTTGTCTTGAATGAAATCTGAAGGCTGAACTGAATCTGACTACTACAGAGGGTAACTGTGGTGGTATAAAGAGACACTATGTTTGCTTGGGCAGAAGGTGAAAGAAAAGAGCAGAGTTTATCCTGCTTCCTGCTAGAGAGAATTATCAAATGTCTTTTTTTTTTCCTTTCACTTCACAGATTTAAGGAAGGTCATCCATGCTTATCTCTTCCTCTTTACACTATGACAACTCTCACTACTTCTGTCTCAGTCAGGTGCACCTAGAGCTAGAATAAAGCAACTTCAATCTCAACTGCATAATATACATTCTTTTAAAACCCAATTTCCCAATTTGAAAATTGTAATTGCCATACATGGACTGTTTCAAATGGTATTGCATTGCTAGGCAACAGCTTGGGTTCATGTTTACTCCCTGTCAGCTGATTTTAATCACACACACTGCAACAAGGACTATAGACAAGAAGGTAGGCGATCCTTGCACTGCAGCAAATGCCACACATTTGGAATGTTAGCTGTGAAAGTGTCCATACATTACAATTTACTATATTTGGTACATGTATGCAAAGCATGTTGTGAATCCAGAACTGTAAGCTGTTTTCTCTTAGTAGTAGTATTAGTAGTGTCCTTTTGACAACTGTCTCTTAAATTGTTTTGTTTTGGTTAAAACAATATACAATATTCTGAGAAAAGCAAACATGGATTCCATATCCTTGGTGGCATAAAATAAGGTTTCATAACGACAAGCTGAGGGAGATGGTAGCTGCAGTACCTGGCAGCTTTTGTAGCTTTCTCCATAATCACACAACGCTCCCGGTTCCAGGTGGCATTTCTGGCAACGCACCATGCATTCCTGGAGGTGCCAAAACACATTGACGCTAAACACAATGTTAATCTCCATATTCTGTACTGAGAGTCCCTTTTTACCACACACATCACATACCTTGTCTGTGAGCACACAACATATATAAAGGTTTGCCATTTGGTAATGTTCTGATGTGATAGCAACCTATGGGTTTGACCTGAGCTGAGCCATGGCTGGATATCAGAATCCTGCTTGATGGTCATCAGTGGAGGAGGCTTTCATCAAGGATCCTCCGGGAAGTCATTCAAAATGAGAGCCTTCAAAATGCAGATTCTCAAACAGATAGCAGTAATCAGGATATATTATGAATGCTTATTATGACGAGGAGGGATTGTGTTGAATGGTAACAACCAGACGGGAACTGCAGAGTGTTCTAAGAAGCAGCAGAGATGATATCGGTGCTAAAGGAAACTTCCCTTGAATCTGTATTCTCGTGTGATATGATGATGTGCATCTGAAGAAGGTTTTTGTACCATTCTGAAATTGAATGCTTTTAAAACATAAAATAAAAGGCACTGCCTGCATGTAATATCATATATACAGTATACATTTTTTTGTTGATGCATATCTTTATGGCAACACAGGAAATAACTCTGAAATCTCCCGCTACAAGATGAGCAATCAAAACTACTAGGTTAAACCATTGCAGGGACAGGGACATAAACAGCCCATTCCCATAACCATTTTGAGCCATTTAGGTTCAGTTTGAATTGGTATGTGCCATTTTAATGTTACATCCAACTCTGTAAGCCATGATCTCAAAGAGCCTATGGGGATTTAACACAATTGGGAAAAGCCAAGCCGAATGGTAAAAATACATTCAGTTGACTCACTCACACATTTTTATGAAGCTGTGAAATATGTGACATACATCATTTTTAGTGCCCATATGTCCAGGCCATAATTAGCACTGATGAATGTCATTATTCCATCGATTGAAACAGATTGTGAAAAATGTGTTGTTACAAGAATAGCAATAGCAGAGCATAACCAGGGTAGACGTGTTTAGCTGCATTGACAGGACTTAAAAGTGCACTAATCAAATTCTTATACAGTGTGAAAAATGGATGAAATGATTCAGTGTTATATGAAAGAGGATACTTGTAGTGATTAACCCATAGATAATTATCAATTCTCTTGCTCTAGTGAGTATTTTAGCATCTTTTAGTACAGGTATACCATAACTTAAGGTGATGTGTCTCTAAACCCAATGGACTAGAATATTACAATTAATGCAGCTAAAAATTAACAATGAAGTTTCATGATTTCTGATGGCATCGAAGTGCTAAATATATTAATCTGGATACCAGTTTATAGTTGTTGTCTCTTTGGAATTCACTTCTCAATAACGAGCATGTAAAATATATAATATTTCCTCACCCATATTTTCTTGAAACAAGAAAATGTAAACTTAGTTCATCTGTAGTAACTATATGCATTAACACTTTGTTGTTAAATTAATGGCATTAAGGTATTGACTAACTCTCAGCAAGTGACTTGAAGGCAATGTTTTACGAGTTACAGATTAAGATTTCTATTGCCATATCTGGATTGCTGACATTAGATGATATTCCATCCCTCAGTATGAAAACAGCAAATATCTTCCCTGAGTGGAGGCTCATCCGTCTTTAATGTGTTCTATTCCAAGAAGGGCTCGTGGGGTGAATGCCTCTCAGATGACCTTCCCCGGCTGATGAATTCCTCCGCAAAAACACCCCGTGGTATTGCGACAGCACTCGGAGCAGTCATATTGAAAAGTCATGTTCTGTCAGGTGCAAGTTAAGCTACCATCCAATTTTTTTTTTTATAAAAACGTCCTCTCTGTCTTAGATTAAATAGGAATCTGGAGCAAAAATATGATGCTTTTTCTCCTTGAAGTAGTGGATTGTTGATTCCTTCCTGTTCAACGTGAGTGGTATTTAAGGGGCAACAATCCTTTACGCCCTGGATCATATGCAGTGGGGCACATGCAAAGAATAACTTTCACCCAAGCTTTACATAAAGCATATGGGATGTGGCAAACGCATAATGACTTCTTACAGTGGATCAAGGATGCAAGCTTACTCGGATGCCTATGAAATGGAATTTTCCAGTCTGACACCCTGATAGACACACTGTTGGAAGCTTACGCAGGTATATATATATATATGTTACAGTAAGCCATTCTTGGAGAAAGCTCAGCCAATCTGATATGGTGTTGATGTGGTGCACGCATCCAAATGGTCTTTTTATATCACTGTTCCGAGGTGGTAGATGGAGCTTGGCGAAGTGTAATGGAACTCCCACTGTACCCGTCAACCCAGGAATTGAGATCTGTCTGATAGTATTAATAATGACATCATGCCCCCTAGCCAATTAATCAGCAGCTGCAACAGAAAATAGATGCACATGGAAGGAGGAGAGGAGTCGCTTATTTGCCAGTGCACTCATATATTAATAGAATCGTGTATTTTATGCAATCGTTTTTTCTAAATGGTTGATTATTCTATTATTGTCTGAACATAGTGACAAAAGTATGTCCCAAAGCCCAAGAAGACATGTTCAGATTACTTATTTTGTTTCAAGACTGCAAACTCCCATTTTCAATCTTATTAAACTCTTATTGTAGCACAACTTAAATGGTTATTACATTTTCTATGAGCTTATATTGACCTCTTCAGCAACCAGCAGAATTAGCGATACAACTAATCTCCTCTTAAACAATTATCTTACATTGCGTCCTCTGACCCATCACATCCCTTACAGTAACCCTGAAATTGACACAAACAACGAACCAACATTTTCGCAGCAGAACAAGTGAGCAAGAAAGATGAAAAGTAATACTACAGTATATTAAAAGGCTTAAGAATGAATGCAAATTAAATGAAAACTTGTGTGTGGGAGGGCAGTGAAGTGTCGGGTTGAAAGCGCCTTGAAATCCCACTGGGCAAAGGCTTTATTGCTATTTTTAATGGCCAGAAATCTCAGGACCTGCTAATCGTTGAGTCATTGGTATTGATCAACAACCCCATTAATGCCATCCCCTTCAAACGTATATTACGAACATTTGGTGCAATGGTGCAGTAAAAATCGCACTTATCGGCACTTAAAGGAGTTTGAAAGGGGACTTTTACCGGTGACGAAGCTTGCAAATTAAATAACCTCACTGAGATTATGTTCTCTGGAAAATGAAGATCTCAAATGCAGGCTCAGTCTTACTGGAGAGTTGGTGAACTACTCGGGTGTTCCTTATGTGAACTGCATGAATAGTAAGTTTCTTGTCGTCAGACGTGTGTGGCAAAATGTTGTGCACTCAGCCTGTCAACACTCTCCTCACAGTATTATTAGAGACGCATTTTATTTTTTTCTGAGCTCATGAAAAAGGATGGAGATGATGATGATTGCTGTGATATTTTGGGTCTACTCTTAGTATTTTCAGTATTTAGCTGTCAGCTGTTGTCAGTAAAGTTCATGATGAAATGGGAACATGACAGATGTTCTTGTTGTTTTGGCTTCTGACAAATTATTCTGTCATGCATATTGTTTGAGCAGGACTCAAGACATTTAACATAATGTCTGTCATGTATCAAGGCTTGAGCATTTTGTAAGACTCTCAATGCCCGATTTCACTTGAATAAAGAAATCCACTGATCTATAGCCATGTTTTCTTTTTCTGTAAAATCCTTACAATATGAGTCTGGCTTATATTCCCTTAGCTGTCTGTGTTTAATAGCTCAAATAGGGGTAATATATGCATGCCTCTGAAACAATCAGTCTTGTTTATCCAGAGCCCTTAAACCTCCAGGATCAGAAAGTTTCTGCAATGAATTCTGATTCGCTAAATCCCTGTCCAATTTAGTGCCTCAACTCTGCACAAACATCAAAACAAACTCTCTCCCTTTACGTGGCACCAGCTGTTGGATTTGGATGAGAATAACAAAAAGAAAGAGTTGGATGATAGAGACATAGAGGAATCACAATTTGTTTATTAATATGTCTTTCCTTCTCCCCCTGTCTCTCTCCCTCCCTCTTCAGCTCCTCTCTTCTGAAAAATCTTTGCATCTGCACTGCAGTGGCTGCTAACTGAGAGGCAACAGTAAAAAATTGATGGAGATCTAGCGCGGTGCCTTAGCAGGTGGATTCATTTGAAAGTTTCCTTGGCTGTGTCTCCTGCCACACTCCAGAGTTATATTTCGTGTTAGTGAAGTTCTGTTTCCTTAATGTCTATGAAGTTGTTATAAGGAGACGTAGCAGTGTGTGTTGGGAGCAAGGATGCATTTGTATCTCAGGTGCTCATTGAAGTACAGTACACTCGCTTGGCAGGAGTCACAGCTTTGCCTAAAGTGTAAAATATCAGTTTATTGCGCAACTGTCCTCTTTCAGCCTCGATAAAAGGGGATGGAAAATGGAATCAAAAGACTCGTATTTAGTACTCGGGAAGTGATTAATTGCTCAAAGCCACAGTTGATGTTTGGACATCTGCTTACTTGTTATTGTCTCTAATTAAAATGATAAACAATTAGTAATGCAAATCTGTCTCCTTTTTGGATTTTGGGAGCAATGTAAAAAATATGGTTATAAAGCCTGATCGTGTTCGACATTTATTGCAGACTGCAAATGTTATTCTCATTTTTCCAGTTGTTTGATATTATCTCCTTTTTTTTAATTAGTTGACCCGACTCGAGTTTGACACAATCACAGAATTGGTTGTCATTGTGAACAACAAAGAAATCCCTTAATGTGGAATTTTTCATTGGGACTCTTCTAACTTCCTCATCTATTACCTGGTTCAGTGGGTTGTCTCAGAAGAACAAGAATAGCCTAAATGGTATTGTGAGAGTCTACTCCAGGATAATTGGAGCCCAGTGAAGAGACATGAGTTCCCTCTGTGAGAAACAGGTGGCCAAAAAAAAGCAAGGGGAATTACTACCCAACCTGAGCATGTTCTGTCCTGTAAATGTATGGTAATGCCCTCAAGCCAGCGCTATAATGTGCCCCTTAGTAGAACAAACTAGTACTCTAAGTCCTATGTTCCTTCTGCTATCAGGCTACTAAAGGGAGACCGTCATTTTAGGGGAATGACTTAAACTTGACTTTGTTTTCGGTCTCGATGCAATCTGGTCTTGGTAATGTCTTGGTCTTCTTTCAAAGTGAGTTCATATGAGTTATAGCAAGATGGTTAATTATTTGTATTGCTGCTTCTTGTTCATTGTATTGACTCATGTTGATCTGTTGCCTCTGGCATATACTCGTCTGCTCTTTTGAAGCTGTGTGTATGAAGTAGGTAAAGATAAGAAGGAATTGCCCTTCTCGGGATGAATATAGTTATAAGAATCTGGAGGAATTAGTTTAGATAATCCTGCAAGGGGACATATTTTTGCTACAGCAGCATTTATAGGTACAGGTAAAGCAAAGGAATAAAAATAAGAGTAAAACATTAAATACAAAAATGCACAATATATACAATGAAATAGACTTATATTAAATTAACTAACTAAGCAATAATGCAAAGATTTAACAAACGACAGCAGCGTAGCGGTGAAACAACAATGTAACAGTGTTATAGTTGTGGGATTGATTTGGCCTGAGGTGATTTATTGTAAAATCTTTGTAAAATTTTGCAGTGGGCAGGACTGATCTCCTGTATCTGTCCTTGTGACAGCGGAGCTGGATGAGTCTGTTGGAAAAAGTGCTCCGCTGTCCCTGCAGTAGGTGGTGGAGAGGGTGGTCTGGGTTATCCAATATGGATAATAATTTCTTCAGTGTCCTCCTCTCCACCACCTTTTCCAGATTGCGGCCAATGATGGAGCCAGCCTGCTTAACCAGTTTGTTAAATCTGTTGGTGTCTCCAGCTCCAATTCTCCTCTCCCAGCAGACTACAGAGAAGTTCAATGCACTGGCCACAATAGACTGACAGAACATCTCAAACATCTTGCTGCACATATTGAAGGATCGAAGTTAAGCTAAGTGGTCACAAGAGTTATTATAATTCATCCTAAAGGCGAACACAAATGTTCGTGCCAAATCTCATGTAAATCCATCCAGTAGTTTAGCTATTCCCTGAAAAAGTGAACACTTTTACCTGGTGGTGGCGCCAGAGGAAAGGTCAGGGTATCACCAACGTCATTAGGATTCATTCAATGACGAACATGAATGTCCAAAATGTCTGTCAGTGTGGACCAAAGTGATGGACAGACTGATCAACCATCAGAACAACATTCTCTAAAGCCATACCCCTAAAAAAGACCCCATGTACGTCTAGTCCTTGGGTCCAAGATTACAATTTAAAAGTGTATATTAAGCAGACAAGATGGGCTGTAAACTCCACTAATGCTCTCTTTAAATGCACAAGAGCCCTGTGAGAATGTCCTTACAAGCTTCACTTCTCCATTTGGTGCTTGGTTTGATCTTTTGCCTGACCGTATGTGTCAGATGCTTTGGAGGGGAATCAACAGCCTTTTTGAGCTGAAGATGGTAATGCCTGTATATAGACTACAAAATTCAGGAGGAGCATTTAATTCACCCTCTCACCACAATTTCAGGGTTTTCTTCCAAGGACAATTTAGCATATTTCTCATTTTCTATTCCCCCCCATTCCACCAATGACATCTAGATACAACATTTGACACCTTGGTAGACAGTGAATTAAAAATGCATCGAAAAGGAGAAAGTCTGGCTGTGAAGTGATATACTGTATATCACTCTATACGGACCTCTCAGATTACGCTTTTTAATCACATATCCACACCAGCAGGGCATTAGGCGGTGGATCTCATTGCAATGACGAAGCATTACATTAGGACTTCGGTTACATGGGATATTCCATCACGGAATTTTTCCGCGGCTGTCCAGAGGCCCTCTCTGCTGCCGAGTTTATCATAACAGCTTGAGAGTAGATGACCCGCCAGATGTTTGTAATCTCACACCGAGAAGCTTGTGACTGGGGTTGCAATCAGATAAAGGAACATAGGAAGGGATTATAAATGGTGACAGTGGGGAAGAGGCTATAGAACGGCGAATGTCCTCTTTCACCCCATCACACGCTACTCAGTGTCTACTCCAACCCAATATCTGATTTGTCCTTCTTTTTATTTTCCAGTATATCCAAAAGAATCACCCTCATGATTATGTTGGTGCAGCTTTGAATGAAGTCGGTGAATTTAGAGCTTGCACACGAGGCGCAAGCTCATTTCTTCTTGCTAGTTTGTAAGGCCCCATTGAGAGTGTATGGTTGTGTGGGCAGGTTAATGATAGCAGCTTGAGAGTAGTTTTTAATCACAGACTAATGAGATAGGTTGGGCTGGAGTTACTCCAGCAGTAAACAGCATCACAAGTGGCACCCTCCCTGCCTCCCTCCCTCTATTTCTCCCTTTCTCCATTTTCCTTTCTGCTTTCTTTACTGTCTAAACCCAAGAATGGAGAGATTTCGGAGAACCTGAGCGTCGAATGAGCACACAATGATGCGGATTAAAAGGAATCAGTCATATTTACAGGAGTGAACAGCAGGACATATTCGCCCTGTGGCGAAGCACCAGCAGGTTATTGGCAGTGGAGGAGCAACATTGTGAGCCGATTCTCATGAAAAAAAAAACATTCAAAACATGTCCTGACTGCTTTTGACAGAAAGAGGTCTTTGTTTGTTTACATGCATAAATAAATATTAATGATGGCATTAACAGGATTTAAAAGTGAAATAAATAAAGAAAAGCTCTAGTTAAATGGCTTTAAAGGAACATTGTCATTTATTCATAGAATTATTCATTGTAAATGAAAAGAAAAAAAATAGTTCCATTTTAGATTTTACTGTTTTGTGACTCTATAGCCCTGCAGTGCTGTAGGGAACCAAAGCCATCCTTTTCCCTTTTTTTAACTCTTTAGTACCGAAACATGTTTCACTCTATTAGAAAGTGAAAATTGAAGCCATGGAAGTGTAAAGAATTGAGCATCAGTCCCCCTAGGCCCCTGAGGTACATCAAGAAATGTTGGCTTGCCAAGCTCTCCAAGTTAAGAGCATGTTCTGTCCGTGAAGATGGCTTCGCAGTGGAGAGTAATTCAACATGTTCCTCGTTGCCGGCTGAGTCCTGCGGTCCTATTTCACCCTTTAACGTATCAGTTTGGATGGCGGCTGCTCCTGATGAAAAGGTTCACACTTTCCAAACCTGTGGTTCTATTTAAAGAGATGATCCATGACTTTTAATTATCTTTTTGTTACATTCAGTGATGGTAGTCGGGAGCAAAGTAGATTACTGTACACAACACTAACAATTAACAAGAACTGGGTTATAGCAGAGACGCCCCACTGGAGTTTCCTGTATTTGTGTCACGTGACACAACAAGTGATGAGTCTAATAATTCTGTTGGGAGTGAACGGAAACAGATTTTGACCGATTTTATTTTTGCTCCATAGTCACCAAAGTAAATATTGGACAATTTGTTTTCAAAAGCTACATGTCTTCTGAACAGTCTGAGACAAAAAAGGCATTCATTGGTTGGACAAATCAGTAGAAAACTAACTTTGTTTGTGACCTGTCTCAGTAACACACTCTCCCAAAATCTGGCAACACACGTTCGCTAACGCCCTTGCTAACAATATCTGTAATGCTAAGACTGTGTAAGGCTTACGTTAGCCAAAGGAAATATGAATACATTCGCAAATATAACCCAATCTGCTTCCATCCATCCCCATGACTGTCACAACACTTAGAAGCTTGTAATGCCTCATCTTTTGTTGTAGCATCTTTGGTATAGCAACAATGCGGCTGATTCATTTGTTCTCCGTTCTTGCAGTTTAACAGTGGACCAGAGTCCAAAAAAATAAGTCTTTCTGCTATTTTTTCTCTAAATGTAGGAGGTATACTTGGTTAAATCGTTAGTAGTAATATATTGACAATCCAGTGTAAAGTATGGGAAAATCAACACATTCTTCATGAGTATAGACACCCACAAGGTGATGGCAGTCAGTTACTCTCAATTCGTTACCCTCCAGTTGAAAGATTGACTTCTTGTCTCTTTATAAATGCTCCAAGTTTTATTAATGTCATAATTCAAAAGTGGTTTTGTGTCTTCATCAATATATTGTTCTTCCAGCTGCTCCATTTCTTATGTGCTTCTATCCATCTTCCTTGGTTTGGTTTTCAACTGTTGTGATTTGTTGTGAATGCTAAAAAAAATAAAAAAGGAAGAAGAAGCAGCCACCCATACAAAGTGCAAACTCCATCAAGGTAAATTATTGGACTGGTACGGTCAACAGGAAGTTTCAGGGATACAAACGTTGTCTCCTGAAGTTACATTTACCCTCATTGCAGCAGAGGCATGCACCGTCACAGATTTAAAAATTGAGAGTTGCCTTTAATTTCTGAGCAGACACGGAGAGGAGCACCTCTTCCAGGAACTGAGGCTGCAACAACAATACAAGGAAAAACACAGCACAAGTGATGCATAATTGTATTTGCAGTGCATCATTTGACACCAAAGATGTTGCATAAGGAAATTAATTTAAATAAAAAGAAAAGAAAAATTATAATTGCATGAGTAAGAACATAAACTTGCAGATTATCACTTTACATTCATTGCTGTTGGTTTGTGTTTGTGTTTTACTTCACAGTGGATTAGCCGCTCAGAGTGCTGTTGGGGGTTTTTCAGTAGGCGTGGTTTGAGACCTGCTCACGGATTGCGGACATTTGGTTTGAAGGAGATTATGGATCTCTGCTTGTGCTGTTGGCCTTGTGAGGATAACCACACCAGCACAGATCACAACAGAAACTGGCGTAGAACTGGGTAATATGCAGCGCCTTGGGCAATGCAGTGTGTGTGTGTGTGTGTGTGTGAGGGATGGACTGACAGAGAGAGAGAGAGACAGAGCATCTGTATATGGGTAGCTTTATTCGTTTTAATCATATTAAGTTGGATCATTAGACCCATTTACACAGTGCTCTTATGAGGTGTACAGGACCAAATCCTATTGGATATCGGCCTAATCTACTGCAAAATCTGCATCCAGTTGCAGCTTTGGTGGGGACTCTGTGTCCCTCAGTGCAGGCCCGGGTATGAACATACTTGCAGCATTAATTTAGCTGAATTAGGATTGAGAACAAATTGCCACTCTATATTCCCAAATCCAGCGATTGAGAAATAATGAGCAGCTTAGTCCACATAAAAGAGATTATCCCCCTCGGAGTTATACAGCTCACCCCTTTCCTGGCCAGAAAGTGAGATGTTTTTTATGACGCAGAGACTGGACATAACAAGCCTAAATAAAGCCTTGGTGTGAGTCAGATAGGACTGTCATCAGTCAAAGGTCCTCCCCATTGGTGTCAATCTCACCATAATTATCCTGGTCTATAATAAATCAGGTAATATTTTGAGAATTTGTTCCAACCCTGTGTCCAAATATTGTGACAGCCACATAGACCTTGAACTTCCCTGGATAGCATTCTCAGTACACTCCCATCTAAAATGCTCAAAGATAATCCCTTAGCAACATTTCATGCTATGATAGCACAAATGGCTAAAATGGAATTGTGATCCTCATCGTTTAAAAAGAGGATCAGGATGAAGGTCCTGCTGATATGACCTTTAGAGTGGGCTCTCGGGGCTGAAGCCAATACAGTCACAATTCTGAAGTTGGCACAAGAGAGACCATTGAAAATGGTGATAGTCAGTGAAATTACAAGATTTTGGCCACCAATTATGAATGTATTCATAATTGTGAGTGTATTTCATACGCCATTCACATGGCGTATGAAATGAAAAGTTTCAAGTTTCTGGATCATATGAACGCAGATTCTCATTTTATTACACAGAGTTCAAGGTCTGGGGTTTGATAGGTGAGTGAAATCATCTGCTGTGTAAATCAGGTCATATTGTACAGACCGTGACCAGTGGGGAAAGACAACATATTCACACTATCCCTTGTTTATAAATGTTATATATTTTTAAATTGTCGAAGGGATTTTCATTGAATGTGTGTTCAGATGTATGTTTCTGGTGGTTGAAGGAGTTTTGAGAGCTTGGTTCTTTCATGTGGGATCATGGAAACGCCTGAAATGATTTTAAGCTTGTCTTAATTTTTTTCAGTTTTTGTGCCCTCAGCAATATGTTCTTGCTGGTCTTCAACAAGCATTTAATGTATCGTACATTGACTCTGCTGAATGTGTTGTCAACAGGTTATAAACAGGTAGATATATATTATTCAAAGAGATGTCCAACACATGAATTATAGACTGTGTGCTGGTGAAGAAGAGTGGGCAAGAGGAGAAGAGGAGCGATAGAAAATAAATAGACAGAGATAGAGAGCGAATTAGAGTGAGATTTGATAGAAAGAGAGCGCGATAGCTTCGGAGCGTTTAGTATGCAGAACGGAAGGCAAACACTTTTAGCCCTACTGTCGAAGTCTGGGACTCCTCTGCAGTGAGCGGTCTAAACTTTCTCACATAAGCCTTAGCCTCGAGCCACGAACTCAAATATTTCAGTCACATTCACTGAAGCTAGGGAAAAAAAAGCCTTATTACTTATGATCAAAGGTTGGTGTTTTCTAGAGGAGACATGTTGCGTCGGCTAGAATTTGCATTAGATGTTGAAGGCGGTTCATTTTCAGTGACTAGAGAGACTTCCAGAAACAGGCGGGGGTTCGTTGTTTTTCGCTGCTTTTAATAAACTAATCTCCTTTTTGAAGACTGTTTACAAAGGTAAGCAGAGCTACATGACATCTCAATAAGAGTAATAGGAACACGGAGTTCAGTATATTTCTCTGACTGAACTCTTACCTTGGAATAAAATGTGCTTGGAAAGTTGTTTTTTTGTAAATTCCTTTAGATATTTTCCTGGCCTTCTGAGAATACATAAAACAAATGTAAATTTGCTGACAAATTTAAAACTCATGAAAGAAACAAGGCAACCATAGTTGTGTTGTGGTCTGTTGGTTTGTGTGGATGTGCTGAAGAGAGAAGAGAAGAGGAGAAAGGAAGACTAAGAATAGGGAAGGAAAACAAGACATTAAAATACACTTAAATATTAATAATAGTAATAATGATGAAATCAGCTGGGCCAAGGCAGCAAAGCAGGATTGGAGCATCACTGGAAAGCAGTAAAGCTGGTCAGTTGTGTGAGACCAGGTTGGTCAAAAATACAGTAATTATCGTTTAATTTCATCACCATTAGCACGGCCCCTGTTCTACAACCATTTTTGCAATAATCCTTTTGCATTATTGAATTGTGCCTGATAGAGGTCCTGTTTTGGAGAGGAGACAAAAGACACTATGCACTACTCCTTCTTATTCGAGGAAAGATAATATAGAAATAACATTTGAGCTAAGCATTAATGATGTATTGAATTAATAATATTGATTATTTTTTAAATATATTTCTGTATTAATATGATTATTTTATAATGTTTTATTTATGCATTTAATATTTGCTATTTTGGAGTTTCAGCAGCCGGGCTGTACACTCTGGAAGTATGAAATCAAAGCTTATACTGCTCTAGCTGATTCACATATCCTTGACTTTTCAATCAGTCATCGTTATTCCGCCTGCTTTGGAAATGGCACTTAGTAACACCTGCCTCACCCATGCTTTAAAAGCTCAGGATTTTGTAACAATTTTTTAAGCTGTTTTGAGTTTAATGGAAAGTTTTAGTAAGTCATGAGGTCCATCATTTCTCAAAAAATGATACTGTGCAACAATTAAAATGATGGGGAGAAAACATTTTCTTTTTTTTCAATTTCCAGATGGCTAGTTTGATATGATTAGAGGGTTTTTCTATCCAAAAGAAATTCACATCCAAACCCGTAACTGTTGAACTAAATATTTAGCAGGCTGTTCTCATACACTGTTCATAGCTATATCTAAAGTAATGCACTGTAATTTAAACCCAATATCATGGGGAGGTGTATAAACTCAGGGCTTTCACCCAGAAGACTACTGTTTTGTTGACAAAAATAAGCAGTAGTTGTGTTGCCTGAACATAACCAAGTAGTACTATTGTTGCCTAAACCTCGCCAATAACTTTTGTAACATTTTTGTTTTATTTTGTTTATATTTTGTAGTCATTTTAAGCCAAGTCATGATGTTTTTTACTAAACCCAACAAAGATAGTTTTGTTGCCTAAACCCAACCAAGTTATTTCCTGTGAAGGGAGAAGTTTATTTCCAAAAGACCGTATGCATGTAATGAGTGTATTGCTTGCAGGATAAAGCAGGAAAAATTAGTAATAACTTTTTGTAAGATATCAGACGAAGCATTGTATGATGACACATTGAGATTTAACTACAACGTTTGAGACAGACCTATTCCTGATATTAATAAAGGATAACAGATGGCTGTTGGTGAATGTTGTCGGCATGATTGACATGGATGTCAGCTGCAGAGCGCAAAACAACAGCTTAATGCAACCTTTTGTTGTGCTGATTATTTTCCTCTACCAGAGTTTCTTCCCTATTTTGTTATTTTGATTCCCTACCAAGATGCTAATCTATGTTGCATCCGGACCCTCACTGCAGATGGAGTGCCCCGTAATTAGCTTCATTTCCCTTCATCAGTGCAAAAGGAGCATAAAACTGTTGTTGTAAAAGTGAGACCAAGAAATACACCCCCGACCGAGGGATGGGTTTCAGTCGTTGTTTCTAGGCACTGTTAAATGGAGCTGTGGCCCCGGCGTGGCACCGCTGTCAGACCTCACAGCCTCCGCAGACAACTTTGGGGGCTTGTAAAGATGTCAGGGCTGATGGGTGTCCTAGGGTGGTCAGCTGGAAGAAAATTGGAATGATCCTGTAATGTTGATCTATTAGTATGTGTGTGGAAACAAGACACACTTATGAAGTTTGAAGGTCCAGAAATAAGAACTTAAAGTATATGCCTCCTCTAAAGTGCATTTACATTTAACTTTTTCAGACCGAAGGTATCATTGTATTAAAAAGAAGTGATGTAGGTGTGGTTGGTTGCTACAAGTTGTGCGGAGAAGTTGAAGTACAATCTAAGAAGTTTAAATGTTTATCACATTGGAAAGACGGAGAGAGCGTGTTGCAAGATAACATTTCATTGTGATGTGACAAGCCTTGTGTTTTCTCTCCAGAGCTATTTGCCATTTTAGAGTTCCGCCATGGCAACACAATGGTCTCAGTCTTTGGAGACAAATGTGCAACTGTTGGTCTGAACACAGTCTTACACTCTTGACTATCAGTCGAAAGGAAGTGGTTGGTGGTAGCATAAGGAAAATGGCTATCTATATTCCTAATGGGCTGCATATACTCGAATAAATAGAAGGACACAAACAGTGGACCTGCCTGCAGTTATGTTTATACTGTATTGGGTCTCTGCGTAGGATTTGAGCTTAAAGGGACAGTTCCTTCCAAAATCTATATTTCTCCTGTTATCCGTAATGCAATACATCAATCAAGATTCTTTTGATGCGAGTTGCCTAGTTTGGGGAGGTATTGGCCATAGAGATGTCTTCCTTCTTTTGAATATAATGGAATTAGATGGCACTCGGCTTGCGGTGCTCAAAACGCCAGAACAATACATTTGAAAAACTCATGAGCAACTTCGTTGTCCAGAAATCATAACCTGGTTACACAAAATCATCCACAGTGGATTATCTTGATAAATAGCACCAAAGGTAAGAGGACAAATATGTATTTTTGAATTTGGGCTGAACCATCCCGACAAAGAGTGCTAAATTTACCGACCCACCTGGAACAATGACTCACAGGGATGGGTGGTGATTCTCAAATTTCCACAAATATGTCCTGTTACGTCTTGATCACAATATGTACCGTCATCTGCATGCTTGATTCAAACCTCCTACAAACAAAGCCAAATTTCTGTGTTCAAAATATTGCCAAAATATAACAATTGAAAGAAACCACACTGGATATCAGAGAGCTGCAAGAAAATCAGGAATCTGCTAAGAGAATGAAGAGATGCAGTAAGAGGGTTAAGAGAGACCATGAAATCTAATGATGTATATGTGAATGTAGAGAGAAAATATATACTCCAATGTGTGAGTGAGATGTCATGCACTCGTGAGGGCGAATCCTTGTATCTTGCCAATTGTTACTAATGCCAGGAGGAACTCTAGCTTCCTCTCAGCGTGAGTCTCTTTTTCAAAGTCTCCAATCCACAGGCCTCGTGTTTGACAGCATGAAAATTCTTCTGATTATGAAGTTCATTTAAAAGTGTGCTCTTGAAGTCAAGACACTTCATAATATTTTTATCAGTGAAGTGACTTTTTTTTTACAGAACACAGTGGTGATTCCTTCCAGCGCATAGATTCGGCTTTATGTTTTGCAACATCATCGACACTGATTTCTATTAAATGAAAAACGGCAGCAGTGGTTTGAAATGGACAGAAGGATTTACTACGTGGTAGCGTAGTGATAGCCACCACAGCTGAAAGAAGAATAACGTGCCAGCAGCAGTTATTTAACCTTTTACTTTCTGAAGGGACATTTTCAGACCAGGTTTTGGTTGAGCACTTGCTCTCTGTTCTTTAGAGACGGAAAACCAAAATCTATGAAAAGGGGAGGTTGGACAAGTCGGTTATTTAGTATTGTGCCAAGTATGCAAGCATGCCCTAAAAACTGGAAGTTTTTCTATTTGGAAAAATACAAGAAGTTAAATTAGGCATGTACAAACATTATTGGAATAATATGAAATATTTAGTGACATAGTTATAGATTTTTAACATTCACGTGCAGAAATACATGACATAATAGTGAAAATGTGTTCAACCTAATGTTTGTAGTATTACATCTTACTGCAGTATTTTGAGCTATAATGCTAAATAACTGACTAAAAATCAAACTTGATTTAAAAAAACCTCATGAGGTTGTAATGAGCTAACATTAATATTTTTTCTTAAATATGTATTTTAAATCTATGTTAAATATGAAAAGGAATATTTTTAAAAAGCGGCATAATTGACTTTTCTAACAGTGTATTGGGAATATACTTTTTTGGATTTGCATAATACAATACATTTGAGATACGTGTTGTATGGAAACTGCAACAGCATGTTTGAACTCAGGAGGCACTTACTAGCCTTCTCCGGAGCTTTTCACCAAATGTCAAGAGGGTAGGTTTCATGGGGAAAAAAACTACAGTGGAGGTGCAGTTGGGCTTGAGGAGTAGCTTGTGCACAATTAGTAATTTTAACAGTTTCACATATAGATGGGACTCAGATAGGGAGTATCTGTTTGATGGTTGCCTGAGCAGATACACAGAAGAGGGTTGACTTAGTCAGATACAATTACTTGGATCCTCTTAGGCTGCAGCTGCTTGTGTGTCAGCAGAGGGTAGTGGCAGTCTGTTGGAGGGGCCATGTTGATTTTCCCTGTTGATTTCTACTCAAGATCAATATCTTCTCAGGTCCCCTTCAGTCCACTTACTTTCCAGGGTTAATCGACTGCAATTGAAAGCCCCAGGGATTTGTGGAGACCCTGCCTTGTAATCCTGTCACTTTGTGCGAGATAAATTCAGGGCTGTTGACAAGATCTTGACTTAATTCGGTACAGAATATAAGTCTCTACATTGCCTGTGGACGAGCAAGCATGGACCCTGCTAGGGCTAGTTGCCTAGCCCTAGCAGAAAAAGTGACATTTTAAAGTTAAGATTTTTCATATTGTATTTTCCATGTCAGAAAAAGCAAGAGAGTACCTAATATGAAGGTCTCTTCTGCTTTCAATGTCAAGGTTGTGATGTGAGGAGTCACTTTTTGAATATGCCAACAGCACTGTTAAATAATTCACTCGAAATTAGACGAAATGTGGTTGTGTTTGTAATATTCATAACAAGGTCCAATCATATGCTGGATTTTGCTGTGGTGCCCGTGGCTTTTCATTCAACATCATCATACTGCACATGCAGCAGTCACTTAAGACTTAAGACGCAAATAAATAAATAAATAAATTTTGTGTATATGTATATGACAATAAAAATGGTTTCTTTTCTTTAAACAGAGGCCTGGTCATTTCATCTTAATATGCTTCCTTGACCAATATGGCATCAAAGTTAAAAATAGGTGGTTATCAGTTGGAAAGTAAAGGTGAACATTTTAAAATTCAGTATTTTTTGTTTTCCCATTATGTCTGCTCTTTATTTCACTGAAGGTGAGCTGCAGGTCTTATGAGTCGAGCACTGCCGTGCCAACATCCTAAAGAGGCAGAGGAGAAAACAAACTAAGTCTGGTCGCCTGAGGTTTGGGATGAGGCCACATTTGACGAGGCATTCGGTCATTGAGTTCCCAACAATCCTGAAAACAATGAACACACTGCAGTAGGCCCGCCATCTGTTTGGGAGGAGGAATGTTGATTGGCTCTCGATGTGGTTAGTGAGACAGAATATGTGCTGCTGTTATTGCCAAATTCAAAGACATTTTGCTACTCATTTGCTGACTAAATCTTAGAATATAGTACCTTCAGTTTTAAAATGGCACAACAGCAGATGGAGCATCTAAGATCTTCGAGTATTTGCTAGAAGTCGTCCAGTAATTGTCTTTACTGTTTTTCTTGAGGTTCCAGGGCTGCAGCAAAGTATTAGCTTTCATTATCATTAATCTATTGATCATTTTTGTGATTATTTACTTGTAAAATGTTACTACAACCCAATGTATTACATTTACTTGTTCTCGTCCAAGCGACAACTCAAAACCTATAAAAATTTAATTTGCAACATTAAAGACAAAAGCAGCATATCCTCACATTTAATTAAGAAGCTGGAGTCGCACTGGGAAATACCACGCAATATCAAAATATCTACGAAATAAGAACTTTTATTCATAATATATTCATACTTGTACACAAGTAAAATAAAATGCATATCTATGGTTCCATTGCAATCTCCATAAACACATTGACAGCATTCTTTTGGTAAATGCTGCCCATAAACCCTTTCTTTCATGAAAATAGAACTAAAATGGGGAGGAGGTAAAACATTTGCTTTTATGAACATAAAAAACATAACATTACCCAACAAATGCATCACTTTGAATAAATAACGGGGGGAGATCGTTTATCTTCGTTAAACTGACCCAACATTCTTTTTGTGCGCTCTGTCTCTGATTTCCTGTATTCGTTTTCTTGTTTTTGTCTTTTTTTTTCCATTTTCCGGTGGTCTGTCTTAGCAGTAAAAGTTTTTGAGAGGAAACAAGGGAGGAGACTCCGTAGTGTAGCTTTGACACAGTACAGTTAAGTACATAGAGAACAAACAATTTTGGGCACCAATTCATTATATACATTAGATCTGTAGTGTTCTGTAAAGGCATCCATTTTGTTAAATGTACTTTAATGTCTTCATTATCATCGTTTGTCCTCGCCCACGTTAGGTTAACGCGACTCCTTGCTTTTCAGTCACTGTCTGTTGTCGATGTCACTGCATCTTCTGTTATCATTGTCATGAGCATCAACAATCTTGAGTTCTGTGTTCAGAGTGATGTTAGGAGTCCTAAGACATGGCTAGAGATATCCAGATCATGGGAATGAAGAGAAAGCGCAGCACTTGCAAAGTAGAACCCCGGGATTTGATACAGTGGGCGTCTGATTTGGGCTTTTTGGAACACTTCTTTTTCTTTTTGTTTGACGCTGTAGATGACTCCAGATTGTCTATAAGGTCAGGGTTTAGATTTTCCAAAGACTTGTCCAGGGTGTTGGACAAGGTTCCCAGTGGTCCGTCATTCTGCTTATTCTGGGTCTCATTTTTCGTTCGTTCCGGCTCTTTATATTTAGTCTTAGACATGTTCTCCTTTTCCTTAAGGGGGTTGTTGGTGATTTGGCGGCTTTTGCCAGACAGGATGGAGGACTTGTCGTTATCTCCAAGGCAACACCTGGGAATGGTCTCTCCAAGAGGATTTTCGGTGGAAGAGAATTTCCCACTCTGCCCCTTGGAGCTGAAGAGATTGGTCTGAATTTGAGGCGTTTCCACACACCCCTCCAAGTCTTCACTTTTCAGTCGTTTCAAGTCCTTTCCTGCCAGGAACTCAGGAACATTGCACTCCAACTCAGAGCTCGAACCTTTGAAACGTTTGAACCAGTCCCACAAGGTTCTCGCCCGGCAGTCACAGATCCACTGGTTGCCGTTTAAACGCAAATACTGGAGAGACACCAGCGCGTCCATGGTCTCTCCCGTCAAGACGGTGAGATTGTTGAAGAACAAGAACAGGGATTTGAGCTTACCAAAATCACTAAAAGCCCTAGGTTGAACATATATAACCCGGTTCTGGTGTATCAGCAGCCGATCCAGATTGATTAAGCCTCGAAACATGTTGTCTGTTATTATCTTGATCTTGTTATTGTGCAGATAGAGATAAGTGAGGTTGGCCAGATCTAGAAAGGTGTCGTCATGCAGGGTGAGAATGTTATTGTCCTGCAGGTAAAGGTACTGTAGGGAGAACATTCCTCTGAAAACCACAACAGGGAGCTCTGACAGACCACACCTGTGCAGGTGGAGGGTGTGCAGCTTAGTTAAGCCCCGGAAGGCTGTAGGGCTGATGGTGCGGAGGTTGGTGTTGTCACCAATGTCCAGTTCCTCCAGCCTTTCCAAGCCGTAAAAGGCTCCAGCCTCGATGTAGCTGATGTTGTTGGAGTAGAGCCAGAGAACTGTAAGATTGTGGCAAGAGCTGAAGCTGGTGGACCTCACTACCGTCAGCTTGTTGCTCTGGAGGAATATCCGCTGGCTCCGCACGGGGATCTCGGTAGGGATGGAAAACAGTCCTTGTTGTTGGCAGGCCACAGTGGGCCTGGGCTCACTGTAGCACACACACTTGGCAGGGCAGCTGACAGTTTGAGGCACGAGGTTCAGCCACATCACCAGAAACAGGAGTCGACCCCCTACGGAGACAAAGAAACACACATCAGTGGGTTGGAAAATAAAGTGCATGAATATAAAAAAATCACAGTGCTATTACAGTGCAAACATCTGTGGAAATAGATGAATTAAGGTCAGGATGCAATATGCATGAACCCCTTTAAACAACACAGTACATTCTAATCAGACTACACAATTTGAGAATCATTCTGAGATAGAGCATGATGGATGTTTTTGCAATTTGTTTTATATTCAAATCACTGAAAATGTATTTTTGAAAACATTAAGGATGTGTAAGCAGTATCCAATATGCACCGTGTAGGCCAATGACACTGAACACACCATTAAATCCCCATCACCGACAAAATCCTAAACATTTTATGTTACGTTGAGGATTCCCTATTCTGTAATAATATGCTGAACATAAACACTTTTTTTTGTTCAATGGTGATGTTATTTGAGTTTGGGGACACATCTCCTCCCCTCTGCCTCTGCTGACGTGAGGACCTAAACAGCTGAAGAGAGTCAAGGGAAGGCTGACTCATTTCAAATTGGGTGGGTGGCTTTTATGTGGAATTAGCTTGCTCTAATAGGGCGGACATAACTAATGGTGTTTCAGCGTTCCTGAGGTTGACATTTAGCCTGACGCTGGGAGATAAGCTTTCATGCCAGGCTAAGAGATTGATGCCTGGGGCCAAGGTGGAAAGAGGGCTACGGGAGGCCCCACAAAAGTTTCCATTGCGCAGCCTTGACTGTAGCATTTTTTTTCTAAGCGCAGCAGGAAGATGAGATGAGGTATGGTAGCACTCTGGGCAAGGTTTGTAAAGATCCTTGAATGTTTTTGCCCCGAAGGCATCCATGTTTTAAAATAAGGCGTATTCTGCATTTGCTCGCATTAATTATTTCTTCTTGTCCTCTGCCATGGATCAGCTCGCAACACAGAGCCGGGATAAGTGAAACCAGGCTGGATTATCACATGTGAATGATCACTTCTGATATTACACCATTGTAGGTGCAGTTAAGGTAGAAAGGGAGTGCATCTATTGGTGCTCACAATCCCCTTCATGGAGAGATGATGGTGTCAAAGTGTCACAGGGCATGTCTAGGAGCAGCATATAATGGCAGGTACTCCGTCAATCCGCTTCAGCTCCTGTCCTTACTGAGGATTTCCAATCTCTGCTCCCATGCACATGTGAGGAATCCCAGGCTTGCAGGTTTGACAGGTAGCGAGGCTCTGGAAAATGCATGAGCCTTAGTCAGCCATCCCCTCTCCCCCTCTTCTCATTCCCCTGCAATGTGTTGTGGTGCAGCTCATCTCTGGACCTTGTTAAACGGAGCTCTGGTGTGGCCTGACAGCAGCCCTCTGCTGCACTTTCCTTCCAATCTCCCTGCTCAGCCGTCAGACTGCCACCGGAAAGCTGTCAAGACTTTCCACTCTTTCTGCATCGCAGCACTTTTCCCTCAGCACTGCCTAACAATAGCCATATTTTATCGCACAGCACGCTTCGTGTATCTCCTCTGCCGTCTTCATTTTTCCCCCCTCTGCTGTCTATTCATTAACAGGCTATTTCCACCCACGCGTTGCATGTCAAAGCCTGGTTTCCTCACCTCTCGGCGTAATATGTCTTGTCTTTGTTAGCATCTGTTGAGTGACAGCAAATAAGCCCCACAATGTCATTAACTCCATCCCAATTATTTGTTTCCTCACTAACAGCATCTTCTCATCTGCATCACGCTGATTGCATTACCAAATGTTGCAAACATACACTTGAAATCTTTGTCACTCTTTCACTAACACATTTCCGAATAACCTCTGCATGACTTCACAGTTGCACCTCTCACCTTCCACTCTAGAGATTTGTATCCATGTACAGCTGATGTAGGAGCTGTGTTCGCACCATTGATTGGTCAACAATGTTGGTCTTCCACCTTTTTTATTGTCATCACTACTTTCTTGTCTTTGCCCCAAATCTAAATCGTTGCAAATATTACACAACAAGGGATTAATGTTTAGCTGTTTGTTGACACAAACTTAAATATCTTAAAATACAGCAACAAGGTTTTGGTTGCAAAAAAAAAAAAATCCATTCCTTATCGTCTTCTTCCAGCTTTGGTTTCAACACTTAATCTCCCCCTATCTGCTGTGTCGAAACATGGCTCCGAGCTCTGCCTTCCTGTTTCAGACCCTGCCGCTGGCCTTTCTTCTGAGAGCTATATTATTGTACAGTAGCAATCATCACTCTGTTTAAGAGCAGACAAGCCTCTTTGTTTCCTCCCGACTGACACTGTGGCCCCTTCAGCTTTGAGTAAAGTGCATCGCATCACCTCCCTCTCCTCCGAGACAAACACTTCTATTTACAATAGGAGCCTGACAATGTATGGCAGGTTATAGAATTGCAAGCGACCAGTATTCTGCAGTGACACTGCTTCCATGCTTGACAAATTGAATGTCTGTCAAAACAAATTCTCCAAAATCTTGTGACGCTGCCAAGGACACCCTGGCCCAATATTGGGATTGGGCTGATATCGGTCTTTTACCAGAAAATATAGGATATTGGCCTCTCGGTGTCCCTTGCTTGAATTGTGAAAGTGAAGCTTTTATTCTGCTAGCTTGAGGCATGACAATCTGAAAGACCTGCAATGAGGCCTGCTTTGTCCTTCCTAAACAATTCACCCAGAATAATTGCATTTGTAAGGATTTCAGGAGACTTTTGGCCACAAATTGGGTGTGAAGGTAAATAAATGTAGATAAATAATAACGGCTTACTGCAACTTCTGGAAACAAATACTGCTATCAGTTCTCTAGAAGCAGCTAGAGGATACTATATTTAAGATGCCCACAGGAGTGGTATGAGTGGGCACAGACAGCTTTGTTTACTTATCGTATGAGTGCATCACTTCGCCAGACTCCTCGCTCATTTGCATGTGTTCCTGGAATGTTTGGACTCTGAGCATTCCTTTTGTTTTATTGTGAAAATACAACACACATTCAAAGCCTTCCTCCTGCACTGAAAGTTGCAATGAATGCGTAGGGCATGTTGGGACAGCACATTCAGAGGGCCTCTCCGATTCATCACGGTGGCTTTACTTTGAAGGGCTTGGGATTGGGCAGGGACGGCAAACATGACAGTCTTATCCCCTTGGCCCAGAGTGGAAGTGATGTCTCTGTCAGAGATGAATCACAACAGTTCTCCAGAGGGACCTCCTGGCCCCTTTCTGAAATCATACATTATTGTGTTGCTCAGAGGCGGGCCTGCATTTATTATATTCATGATCCTCTCGCTAAGGTCATGTATCTAGTGTGAATCCAGCCATGCATACATAAATTGTTTTTATATCATGTTGAAAGGAATAACTTAGAGAAACTGACAGTTGTATGAGGCCCAATTTTAGCCCAGCCAATGCAGCTAGAAATGAATGCGAACTGAGAATAATAACAGGCAATAACTTGATACACGGAGACTTGGAAACTCACAGACAAAAACTTCTTAGGAGGAATCAACACCCAAATGTGATGATTACATTCTTCAACTAAGAAAATACTACTTTTTAATTTTTATTTGGAAAGAACTACTTTTTAAGTTTTTTTAAAAACTTTTCCTCATTATGTTTTGTGGCCAAGATTCTAGTTTTTAATTTTCCAACTGCAGCATTAATTTGGTAGGTGACTGGGACTCCACCAATTTTTTTGTATCATTTATTATCATACTGTTTTTGTCTGATTTGTTTATATCTGTTTTCTCTCTCCAGCCGGTCATCAATGGTTGACTGTTTCGCTTCCTTCTGCTCTCCCATCTGGTGCTCATTGCTATTTTTCAAGAGAAAAACAAATGTGAGATGTGGTCGACCTGACTTCAAGCCATGCTAAACAATTTTCAACTTGGCTCAACTAGTTAAAAAATGCTCCTTAATCACTCTCATAACATCTTCAAGTTTCCGTTCTGGCCCACGGGTGATTATGATTAGTTTAAAATTGTATTTATTTCTTCAGATTGAGCATTTTGGACACCCATTTGTGTTTTCAACTCCTGAGTTCATTCATCAAGCATTAAGTTTTAGCTTGAATCGGGTTTGATTAATGCCTTCCTGGATGTAAAGCCACATGCAACCTTGCAACCTTGTTATTGTAAATGACTACCTTATTATCTACTTTAACTTTTTTTTTGAGTACATTCAAAAAGCAGTGCTTCTATTTCCACTCTGGTAGACTTTTTGATCAAGTACTACTTTTGAAAGATGAGTTACAGAGTTGCCTACAGTTACAATGTCATGGTAGACCAGGAGAATATTCCATTTAAGTTTGCTTTGAACATCTTTTACCGCATAGCCCAAGTGAAAAAGTTGTATTAAAGGGAATAAATGGTCTTCTTCAGAGCATTGCAGAGGGATTGGTTGGTAGGGCATATTCATATGGAAAAAGGCTGTGATCAGAAGGCCACATTGGCCCTTTTATGACAAACACATTCACCCTGTCACAGGGTTCAAAAAAATGACTTTTCTTCTTTTACACAGGTTTCAACACAATTAGTCTTAATTAGTCCTTCACTTTTTCAACCTAAATTATATCTAATTGCGATTCCTATTGGTGTCTTAGCTGCTACGACGTCATTCTCGTTTATTATTGAAAAAGTTGCCTGTTTCTGTATCTTAATGGAAACATGAGTCCTCTTCAACCCACTTCCTAAAAGAACACACACACACAAAACAAACACAAGCAACCAAAAACAGATTTGTGCTTTCCCTTACAACATTGAAGAACCAGATTGTATGATCTTAAATAAAGATGCAAACATCAGATCAAACTGGTTATTTAGGACATGATGGACCAGAGAGTTAAGCTGGAGTCCCTTGGCTAACCATGGAGTGTTGCAGCCGCATCAGTGGCGGCTTCAGTATGCAGACGAGGACACAATTAGAAGACGAACAGGGGGGACAGATGAGGTCCTGTTTGACACACATCTGACACAGCACTTGCCCAAGCAGATGGCTCATGAATAACTGAGGGAACCGGAGGTCGGCAGGCAGAAGGAACATCAGAGCCAGGCCACTGTGTGTGTTTGGAAAAAGAGAGTCTGTATAGATCTGTATGCATATATGTGAACATGTGTGCACAAAGCAGTGGTGGCTGTCTAAGGGGCAGAGGTGAAACAAATGAAAAGGGCACCAGCTGCATATGATGGGGTAGCAGCATGCAGAAAGTTTTCTAGCACACTTCATCACGTTTTCTCCACTGAAAGTGTACCCTAGAAGGCATTTCCTCATGTTTTCTCAAACTGGAAGGAAACCCTCGAGGGCACTTAAACTTGTTTTCTCCACCTGAAGGGTACACTTGAGAGCACTTCATCATATGTTCAACAGTGGAAGGGACCCCAAGAGCGCACTTTATAATGTTTTCTCCACTGGAAGGGCACTCCAGAGGGCACGATATATACCCCTCCCGAGTCCACCTGAGGCACATAGTATGGAAGAGTCTACTCGTCTGAGAGAAATGCAGAGGGCTGGCAATGTCCTGACACAGAGAGAATAAACTTGCAATCAAGGGGCTGTCGGATCGAATCCCCTCTTGACTGCAGAACAATTGAAAGCGAAAGTGGATGTGAAGAGTTCTCCCTTTCAACAACTGACCTCAAATTACCATCGACCCTTGAGTGATGCACTGACCTCCAAGCTGCTCACTCAGCGGGATATCAGTCAATACTGCGTTGTGCTCAACATTTACAAACTGTTGTCCACATTGGTGGAAAATAACTTGATAAAATGCATTTACTCAAGTACCATACTAAGATACAAACTTGCACTGTACTTGTAGTTTCATTTTAAGCCAATGTATTGTGGTACTTCACAACATTTTTAAATAACAGCTATAGTCGGTTATATTTTACACAAGCTGTACCATCATTCTAAAGAATATGATACATTTTTAATGATGGAATAAACTTAATATAAAGGATAGAATTCACCTACAAGTGCAAATCAACTCGACCTTAATCAGCTTTAACATTACTAGGCTGCTCGCACATTAATTCACTGACACCATTGATATTCTGCCTGCATAAGAGGTATTTTCACTCTGTGGTATTGCTAAAGAGTATAACACGTCTATTAAATTTGCAGTGGGGGACTGCAGAAGATCCAAAAACAATTGATCCCACAACTGCTAGTGCAAATCGATCACCAGGCAGGACTGGTCTACTAAAGGATGGTTAATGTCCACATCTTTAAAACCCAATGACTGTTTGTATTGCAGGCTTTCTGATACACATTTGTAGTCTATAAGCCGAGGTTAAAATACTCCATGCTTTGCAACATGAAAAGAAACTTCTCAGACATGACAAAGCTCCTCCAGAGCCACGGAAAACATTGTTCGGCTGTTTTTCACAGTCTGTGTAGTACTTTTCATCACACTTTAATAGCCATGTACAGTTGGTGTCCCTTTAAGTAAAGGATGGATAATAGTTACACCTCAGACCCCATATGGGCAGCACTCCTAAAATGATAATCAACTTAGCTGCTAAAATGACAACGCTTTTTCTTCTTTGTTGCCTTTTAAAGATAGCCGAAATAGAGTTAGGTATGCTTAAATGCCACTACAGAGGATTAATTGTTGTGTGGTGGCAAAGCGCCACTGAATTAGGGGGCAAAAATGGCACATCCTTTACAACTCTATTGTATAGTTGGCCGCAAATCAAGTCACCCTCAGTGCTGCTACAGCTCACTGTGAAATGTTCCACAGAAGGCGTTGGGAGTCAAGTCTACCCGTGAGGTTTTGCAGAATGGCTCAAATCCAGCTTTGTGCCCGCCTCCACATGTCACAGACATGGGCAATTTTCACATGCGAGACCGTGCAAAATGCAATATTCAAGTATCGTAAACTGAAAATAATGCAGGCTTCCGCCAAGCATGAGAGTGTGGGGGTGTCCAGATGCACTCTTTAGGCTACAGAGGAGCAGAAATGAATGCCCTACTTTAGGGTTTTGTGGCATACGAGCTGCCAGTAGTGCAGCCAAGCATGTTTGCATAACAGAGTGTATAAGGCTTTATCTTATCTACACATGGCTGGAGAGAAAATAAATGAGCGAACAGTAGCTGCAGCAGTGCATGCCCCATGCATCTTGGTGTTGATTAGCTCTTAGGCACACTTTAGCACAGGTGTTAACATTTTAGGAGGCATCCTCTTTTTGGGTTTGAAACAGAAAGTGTCATCCCCTCAAGTACTTAAGATGATTTGTGTGAAAATCTATCCTGCAAAGAAATACACAAAAAGGAGGAAACAGTATGCTATCAGTTGGGAGTACGCCAACCAATTAATTTAACTGAACTCTAAGCTGAATGTGCTCCGTCCTATAGTTCATATCTTACGTAGTTGTGCCATATATGGGTATTTACAGGATGGGTTAGGGTACTTTAATTGTCATGTTGTCATGTGACAGTCTGGTTTTGTCTTACTATGTAGTAGCGTATTTTCCCCTCAATTAAGGCTAGCCAACACGTCATCCAACCTGGTCGACCACTTTGGTCGTCCCACTTGTGTGTGCGCCCCAGTCTTCCCTGTCTCTGACTGACCCCTCCCCCTCTTTGTCTCTGGTTCCAGCCACCAATCACCAGCCTATCTGATACGCCGCCCTAGCTGATAAAATCCCCTTTGTGAACATGTCAGTGGCAACTGAGCAGTCCCCCTCTGCGTCTCTGTGTTGTGATGTTAACCTGTGCGATAGTTAACTTAGGTCTTTCATGTGTGTTTATTAACTCATATGAGGCACATGTTCGGTGGCTGGGATCTGGGCAGAAGGTTTAGAGTGTTTTTGGTTTTATTTCATACATTCATCATTTCGGCACCGCACGCAGTGTTTGCCTAGTGAACGCAAGGTCTTATGGGTGGTTGTGTTTGTTTCAGGTAAGATTGGTGCTACCAGACAGGCTTTCATTTTGTTGCTTTCAGCCGTTGTCTGCTGTAGTAGTCAGCCGAAATATGATGGGTTTAGAAGCTTGTTTTGTTTGTTTTATGATTTTTTTTTTATGACTCACTTGACTCCTTTTTCCATTGTTTTTTTATCCTCCTTTTGCGCAGAAGTCTTGTAAATCTGTGACTTTAACATTCGCCGGTACACTGGACAATAAATGAATAGCATTTCATGTTTGCACTGTAATCAGTATCACTGGATTTAATGTTGGTACCAGCAGTATGTGTATCAGGTAGTCATGACTCTGAGAAGAAGGGGTGTATCATGTTTTGAATGAGCCTCTTTGAATGTCAGATGTTCTGGAAAAACAAAACATGATTCACCTCTCCTAAAACTGGTCTCTCATGCAGTTCTGGGGCTCTCGTGTCAAAAATTTCAATTGGTGAGGATTGCAAGCCCTCACAGTTAATGCACTGCACTGGCACAAAAGCACACGAGGCCTAATGAATCACTGGTGTATTATCTAAAAAGGATAATGGCTCCAGTAAATATTGGATGATGGCTTCAGATAATGCTGTCACCTCCTCATGTGAAGTGTCAGCTGGAGAGGGAGACAGCGGCGACAGCCCCCACAGGCAGCCTCGTATTTGGGCATGTGAAGATGAGAAAAAACTGTTGAGGTGGTCTGAGAAGAGAACACGCTGTAATGAGTGGTTACGCAGTTTGATGTCATTGTAGCCTGTCTTTGCTGCAGGCATATAGTTGAGCTCTCAAAGAATGGTCTATTCTGTTTTCCAGGCCTGGAAGTGAAGCGGGTGCAAACATTATCCACTCCACATCTTTCTGACAGCTTCATTACTACACAATTCCTGTGTTTGGCCGCGGCCCTCTTAGACTGACTCTTGTTGTTCTCTTCGAAGAGAAACTAGGTCCGGATGAAGTGTTGTGTTTGTGTGAGTTACAATTGGGGAAAGAAACATCAAACGAGCACTTAATCTTTGACCAGGCTAGATTAAACCAAAGTCATTCTGTGAGTAATCAGTTTGGAGAATTGCTGTAGAGGGAACCAAAATGGATTTCTAAATTGCCAGCACCTTTGCTGCTTTGTTCTTGATGTGGATGCGCTACTTAACCTTGCAAAACCCTTGTACCTAGAACAGAAACAATTGCAGGCACACACGTTAGTCATTCCAAGGTTACGCAGTGGTATTTTGAGTGGGCAGATTTCTCATTAATGCGAAAAGGCAGTGAATGACATACAGGTAGATCCACTGCCTGAGGCGAGAGGCGGTGCAGATGTGCCTGAGAATTCTTCAAGACAAACCATTATTGACACCCTTTTTACTGCCATAATGTGTCATCTAACCTTTCTAAGTCTTCTCCAGTTTCGCAATTTTGCACTCTGCTGGATTGGACGGCTGACTATGCGGACCGTCTGCTAATGTGTCATCTGCAATCACCTCAGACTGACAGACCGACACAGGGCAAGCCCACCAAGACATGGCTTCAAAGAACCGCAAACATCACAGAACTCATCTTCACTGAGGGGGATACAGCTATATGGCCATATGTCATCACATGCAAACACATACACATGCACACAGATCCATATGCTTCTGAAGAGTTGAGCGCGCCATTGCATCTGCTACCCTGATTATGCACACATGCAATTAAAAATAGAAGTTATGCCTGACATTTTGAATTTAATTCTGGGTGAAAAAAAAAGAATGGAGAAAGTAGAAAAGGTGAGCTGTCACTACATTGGTAAACTAGGCTGCTGAATTCAATGTATTTATATTAACAATGGATCAAATCACTATGTCACTCTGTGGAAGGGGTTGCTTGTTGTGACGAATCCAGAGATTATAATCAGCCAAACCAGCAGTTTCCCTCAGCTGTTAAAGCTAGGGTGGTCAATGTATTCTTTAGCCTGTCCAATCATTTCATTGGAATGATTTCTGTGCCTGTCTACGTACCTGCCTGGCGGCTTGATCATCCTTTGCCCGTGCCCTCATTGTGTGTCTCCGGAGTCTTCCACAAGCTGCTCACTAGACAGCTGTAAGTACTAACAATAGCCATTTACATTCATTATATGTTTACATTCATAATATTAATTTGAGGGGGAGTAACTTTGGAGGGAGGCCTGAAGGGACGGGCTGTCAGTGTTGCCGACTTGGCGACATTCTTGCTGGATTTACTGTAGGGACGTTTGGAGCAAGTGCTGCTAGCTACTCATTGGAAAAGATTTGGCAACACTGGGCTGTCGGTTGGATACTTTGAAAATCTAGGTTACTCTTGCTGGTTTGTCCAATTTTGTCCAACCCAGCTTTAAACTAAAATGCTCAATCATCCACTGTGCGCTTTTTCCAGCACCAAACAGGAGATGGACAAAGTTAGTGTTGACCCGGTTAACATAACAGAGCATTTAGAGACTGTTTTATCCTTCAGCATTTGGCAGAGAGCAAAATAAGGTTAAAAGTAGAGTGAATATTGGATTTGAACTTACATTTTTTTTAATATGTTATTGATGTGTTTATGGGCAAGTTTGATTAACGACAAAAAGACAAATTTAGTTCCACCAATGTATTTTTGGCAAACTGTTTTCATTAGGGTGTCTTTCAGGATAAATAGTGATTTCAGCAATAGATCAGTTTTGTAGTTATTCAGTAACGTTTTGTAGTCTACAAGAGTTTTGTAGTTTTTGTACCATTTTTCACACTACAGATGTAGACTAAATGAAATGAAAGATGAATAAGGCAGATCACCTGTATAAGGTGGGCAGCCCACTTTGCAGTTTGAGGGGACTGACCGGTTTGCTGTTGGGGTGGTATTTACATGGTCATATCAGAATGTCAACATGTTTGATCCTAACTCATATTGACAGCATATTCAAGTGCTCCGTCTAACACGACACATGCTCTCAAGCACCATCTCATATGCCATTAGTTATCCATTATCTTAAACAATGACTTGTTAATTCCTTTTCTCTCCCGGTGCCTTACTCATCAGACACGCAGTGGAAGGAATTCAGAGACACAATGTGCCTACAAGCATCTGGAAGAAATTGCCAGAGGATGAAAGACTAGCAGAAAATGAAAAGAATCAAATAAATAAATCAATTGGGTAGATCATTGTGCAAGCGTTAACTAATTCTGCCCAGCTTTCTTGTAGATCCATCTATTTTGGATGTGTAGGCAGCCCTGGGGGCATGTTGACCTGGAAAAGACAAACCTCTCCCTTTCTTTCATCTTCTGAGTCAGTTCCTGCAAGCGAATTGTATTAGGGCCAATAACAAGAGGCCTACTTCTGCTGTGCTGCCCTCTAACAAGAGCAGTGTACTCATCAGTGTTTTGCTCCCATCACATTGGATTTTGTACAGGTCTTTTTTCAAAATAGTGCTGTCAAGAGGATATGTTGGGATTTGTTGCGCAATGGAAACTATTGAAAAAAACTCTAAATATTTGTGGAGGCTACAATGCTCTCCGTGAGCGTATGTAGGTGGATGTTTGACATTAGTGAGGTATAGGATCTCATATCTTCCCCTGCCTCCGCATTCATCTGATTCATTCTCTACCCCAGACCTTCCGCTTCATCCCAAAGCATGTGAAAACAGCAGCTTCTGCCGGCCTCTGTTGACTCATATGTACAGTATTTACTGTATATATTGAAGCACAGCTGAGAATAGAGACCTTCAAGCACACTAGAAGGTCTTTATTTATATGTTTTACAGATAAATGACAACCATTGTAGCATCTTGACTGAAACGGAAGCACCACTGGAGCTGAGTTACAGAATTGGGTGAAAATCTTTATTTGTAGAAGAAATGGAAAAAAAAAGGATCAAAAATAGAATGAGGTAAAAGATGATGATACTCAGATAAGGAAGGGAAATCCAAAAAAGAACATGTCAGACTAAGTCATCATTTTCATCTTAAGGTTACAGCGCTGCTACCGGCGCTGTCAAGAAAAGTCAGCGATCTTTCCAAACTTTGCGGATTACATCGACCATTGAATCCTGTCCAGAGGACGATGGCCCTCCGCTCATCTTTTTCATAATAAAAACTTATAAGGCTTATAAACCATCAGCAAGTCGGCAATGTTATCTTTCTGCATATTTCTGGATCAGGCACAAACTGACTGCAGGATCTACGCAGTACACCACAGCAAGGGCACACTTAGTGACTTTGAGAGCTCTAAGTATCTCCCATTTGGAACATTCTTACTTCTTCCTCACCTTGCCCCCCAACAAAAGGAATAGCAGCAGCTGCGGCCGGGTTGGTTTAATAAGCCCACTTCAGAGAGGGTCTTAGTGAGCGCTCCCTCCTTTGGAAGAATAAAAGGAAAAAGACTTGTGCATTATTTACCACCCGCCTCAGTACCGCCGCGCCCTGCGCTCACAAAGAGGCCGACTGCAGGAAAATGGATTTTTCTACAGGGCAGCTCAGATAAGAAGGATAGAGGGAGGAAAGGATAGAAAAAAGAAGAGGAGGGGATGAAGACTGAAAGACATTAGGAACATTCCGAACCAGTCAAGCCCAGAATCAGTTAAATTTCGTCGGACAATCCTGTCTGCTATCTCCTCCTCTTCCTCCCTGTTGGCCTGATAAGGGCAGTTCTTTACATCAGATGCCTCCACGGATCAGTCACCTTTTTCACTGGAAAGGTCGAACTCTGGCCCAAAGCTCAGTTCAAGCTGGGAAGTCATCATTCCTGCCCTTTATCTCCCAAGTGAGGCATGATCCAAGGCTGTGTGCCATGTCACTGTGCCCCCAATACGCCCTCCAACCCCTTCAACATCTCCCTCGCACCTCCTTCTGCTGCATCCAGAGAGATAGGAGAGCTGGTGACGTGTCAGAGCCGGTTTCACAACACCTCACGGCAGAGCAGCCATCAGATACAACCAGAGTAAAGATCCAATAGTGGCAAGTTGTCACAGAGGCGCACCAGTATCTGGGCGTTGGGCTGGTCAGGCTATCTCCCAACAACCCTCACTTCTGAACAAGTGAGCCACGAGGCAAGAAGAGGGGATAAACACGTCAGCATATGGCCACCATCTGGGACTTTACCCTCCCCTTGCCGTCTGCACACATCCCTTCCCTGGATTCCAACACAGGTGTTTGCATGTGATACGTTGTGTACAAGTGCATGTGTGTCTAACCGTTGTTGTCACTGTCCCAAAACGACTGTAGCAATGCAAGTGATGCGCTGGCGCAATTTGCGCGTCACTGTACTGTGGGACGACCCAACTGACAAGACTCCCTGCTTTGCTGCCTGGGTAATGAGTCATTCCAGCCCTGGAGAAAAACAATCTGGTATTTTTAAACTGCATCCTTCAGCTGGTCCTTTCTCCCTGGAGCTCCAGCTTGTAAGCTCTTGGTGGCTTGTAAAATGAATTCCATTTTCTAGTGCTTGTGCTAATGGGGCTGATATGTCTGAATAATACAAAAGCATTATAGTGCTTTTAATGGTACTTTTGGTCCATCCATGCCCTACTGATCAAGACTCAACACTCTGCACATTGCAACAAAATACCTTATACGTGTGAATTAAAAACTACCAGTCTAATAGAGTAGGTTACAACACGTTTTAAGTGTTTTTGAATGTTGAAAAAGAGGAGAAAACGAATAACCAAGAGAGAGAAAGCAAGTTTCTCGTCTACTCAAGTGTCTCAATTTCAGGAAGAAAATGGCACATAAGTCTTGATTCATAAAACACATGTGGGCAAAATTAATGATTTAAAGAAATTAATTACACCCTCAAAAAAAAAAAATTTAGCAGGTAACTGACAAGGTTTCCTGTTCATGTACAAACAAACCATCAGCTATCAAACCCTGATTGCTACACTATAAAAGTGTTTAACATTTTTTTTTCTTCTTGTGTTTAAATGTGCAACTGGCATCATGTTCCATGAGCGAATGCCACCACCATCATTGCAGTTATTTTACCAATATCGGGGTCTTTATTTAAGAAAAGACACCTCAGGTAAAAACATTGTTTTCTCATGCACTGGTAAATTATGAGATATTTTGCTTTCATAACATGTCTTCTTTCAGACTAGTGGAAATAAAACATCCAAAATATAGATATTTATTTTACTAATTTGTCTATTTCTGTATCCTAAATTCTGCTAAAGTCCAGTACTTAAAATATGGTACAAGCTAAATGCACTTTTAATGTAAAACACTAACATGCTTCCGCATTTTGAAAGACTTTTGTTTTGTTTTCTTAATTGTCCACATATGCTGGTCTATGCTCATACATCAAATATGTTACTCAATCGGCATTGACATATGCCGAGGGACTGGTTGCAAGAAGCCGTCATATATTTTTAAGTTACTTTATTACTTAACATCCTTTGAATGTTTGTTTGTGCTAATGCATATGGCAGAATGTGTACCCTTCCATCCAAGTGATGCATTTGTAATAGCTGGCGGTTTGAACTGTACATGTGTCTCTTCACATTATGCATGTAGGTTTGCTGGCTACATGCGGCCCTGACAAGAAATGAGAAACATACAGACAGCACTCGACGAAATCCCTCCTGGTCCCCGCTCATTTGAAAACTTCTAAATTCTTCTCTACGTGTCTGCATTCTGCTGAGAGAGGTGCTAGCGTTATGCCGCATCACCTAAGCAGCCATCACCTGACAGCTGGGATTTCAATCATTCTGCTGAGCTCGTAACCCCATCTCCCCCACCGCCCCCCCCTTTAGTCCCAACGCTGCCACCCGCCACTGTCATGCTAATTTACTCGTGAGCACTCCCGTTTTAGAGCCTCCTCATAGACCCCATCATGGGCTGGCAATTAAAGTTATGCATGGCGTCAAACAGGAGCACAAAAGACGATCATTTTGCTGCCTCCTGGGGAAAATCTGCTCAATCAAAGGTCATGAGAAACATGTGTGGTTAGACACACATGTTTTCCAAAGAGGAAAATAGCTCCTGGGCAGAGTTAGCTGCAGTAGACGTAGCTCCACAGGTACACCAGTGCATTTCTACAGGGCATCCAGAAATAGCTGTGCAGCAACTGAAGTGGTTAACAATAGATTATGTTTGCTCCTCCACTTTTGTTGGCTATATCTATGGTAAACCGCCTCCGGTAAAGTAGAATGCACGAGAAAAATAGAGGCTCTGTGTCTGCTGTGAGCAACAAATCATGCTCCCAAAGATTATCATTAGTCTCACCTGCCAGCAGAAAGCGAGACAGGAGGTGTGTGCCGCAATGAATTGAGCACAAATGTGATCGTAAAGAAGTGCAGCATATCACAGCGTGTTTTGTGTTAGCTTTTTGTGTCCAAGTCCAAGCTAACCAACAGAACACCCTGATATGCTAATCGACACGCAGTATCCTCAAGCCTCTGCATCGGCTTCTGAAAACAAAGCACTATGCACTTTCCAAGCTCTTCATGAGCTTATGGAGCTTCTGCACTTTTTCACGAACATGACATGCCATTTATGATTAATGGCATTACCAGCAGGGCTAAGATAAGAGCTCAATTAGCTGTGTGGGCAAGGACCTTGACTCTATCTCCAATGACTAATCCCATGGCTTTTGTTATGATTAGCAAGAGCAGAGTTTTAATCTTGGCTTCTGAGTGCCTGGCTGGCACTGGCCCCGAACACCTCTGATTCATTAGCAGTTAAAAAATGCACCTCTGCTGCGAGTGGCACAACTCGGCGCTGCATGATGGTGGCTGCATGGATGTTACCCAATCTACCAATCTCTGTCATTAATGTGCTTTGGCGGTATCAGTGGCAACACTCGTCGGCATGTCTTTCAGTCTTTTAAGTGAAATTAATTCATACACCTTGTTAATATTTTAGCAAGAGGGGCCTCTTGAGAGTTATCATCTAAGCCCACTCACTCTCCCAGGGGGATGTCCTGCCTACATGCTTGAACCGATGCTAGTTTCCTTCAAATATATTTCTAGCAGCAGCAGCATTGCCCAGGGAGTTTTGCTGAAGCCCATAATCTCTACAGAACACTGGAGCTGTCAAACGACTGCGGATCTCAGAGTACTATAGCACAAAGAAGTCCCCTAACGAAGCTCTTAATAATTCCAGTAATCCATTGAGAAGAGTCAAGGACAATCCTTTCAATCTTTCAGCTTTGATTTGTTGAGAAAACATGCGCATTATGAGTATTAAATATTTAGCAACTAAAATAAAGTATGAGGATGAACCGTTCCACCGCGACAGTATGCAGGGAGGTATAGAGACAAGATGCATAGATCATGATGTAGTGGTATTTATCCGTGCTGATGGAACGCACAAAGTATGAGAGATATATTATGGTAGTTGTTTCTGCAATAAAACCCATCTTGCCCTCACAGTCTGCAGGGGGAAACATAGCGCACCATCTGTTCGCCGATCCCCAGCAACAAACAACAGACAGACCAACACAGCAGACAGACCAGCAGACACAGTCGGGCACCGCTCCCGCACCAGCAAAGAACTGTGGGAAACCGGGAGGGGCAGCTAAATGTGGGATGAAAGCAGTCATGAGCTGCTAGGATTTGATCAGGAGGCCGGAGCTGACACCGCACACCGAGGAATGATGCAAATTGAGGCAGACACTGCAAAGGAGCCGGCGTGCAATGAGAGAGACTCTCGATAGCGAGAGGGAGCAGGAGACAGGGAGATGATGGGTTCGGGCAAGAAACGATCGGAGAAAGAAAGCAAATTCAGCCGCCGTACAATGAGAGCATAAAAGCTTTGGAAAATAGAGGAAGAGGCAAAGTCTAGTGTACCGTAAGAAAAAAAGCCTGCAACAGCAGATTTGACAGTGTGTGTGGGGGTTGCAGAGAGAGGAAGAAAGAGGGAGGGGGAAAAAGAGGGACAGATTTGGGGATCCAATCCATTTTTAATCCTGAGATGCCAAAAGTCGAGACAACTTGCTTTTAATCAGAATGGTACATGGTCAAATGAATGTTATTCTTGGATTAAGATTTGTGTGGGTGGCTCACCACACGCAAGCCCACACCCAAACAAATATGAACAAACGTGTGACTTCACCGTCTGTCACATGCGTACGCTTCTTGTGAAGCAATGTAAAGTGTTAAAGGATGGTAGTGGAGATATAATTGCCCAAATATGCTATTGATATGTGAGAGAGGCTTAAGCTTGCCCCCTAGTGTTCATTCCAGCAGAATGACACACTGCAAAGCAATCTCCATCTAAACAAGGTATTATTACACTATTATTACATCTGAAAATCCCATTTTCTTGGAATAAGGACAACAGATGTCTGTCAAAAATGTAGTATTAATGTTTGAATTGTTTTCAGCTTATTGTCATGATATTTTTCTTTAAGCAAGTGTCCTGATTTAAATGTGTCTTGCCTTGCTGTTAATGGAAGGGTCCTTGTAAAGCTATCAGTGTTAATATTTGTTTTTACTGTTTATATAGAATACTTTGCACATTTATGTCATTGTATCTGATAAAGCAGCATTTGTCCTATTCAGTTAATTACTGTATTTGGCACAGTAGTACATTATGGCATATTCATGAATAAAACAGAATATCTCGCAATCTAGCCGACATTTGACCATCTTCTTTTTAGATGGTTACTGTATAGAGAGATATGTGAATCCAGCATGTGAATATTTTCTGTTTCTGGGTTTACAAGGATGTTGATGAATAATAAAGAGGTTTGGCATCAAAGGCCATGAAAAAAGTATGTCTTGCAGTGGGAAAAAGAAACACAAAATAGAGTGAGAAGTAGACAGCTTCATCACTAACCGTTTATAAGCCTGTGAATTCACATCAAAGTCAGCGCTACATTAATAGACAGATTCATTATTTGAAAGATAAAAAAGAAAATGATCCATTAACTAGACCATCCTCTCAGCTCTGGAAATTCTCCATTTTGCATTGCCAGCAGCAGATTTGATTTAATAATAATGTGCAATGATTCAACACTGAAATGCCATCACAGGGCAAGCCAGACGAAGACAACACAAAGGACTATTTACATGCAACGTGCTTTGACAAAAGAAACGAGTGATTAAGTTCATGACAAACAACACTTTATTAAAAGTTTTAGAAATTGAACTGAACAAAAAACTAATCTCATACAACATATCAGCATACGCTATTGCATCATCATCTCGAGTGCAGAGTAATGCCTACTGTGCTAATTGTCTTGCATGCAGTTCACTTCTGTGAAGGCTGAAATCTTCCCCACCGAGAGAAGGCCGGAGAGCACGCTCCACTGTTGTTTTACAGTAGAGTTGCTTCTTAATAAATCTGCCATATACTGGTTTACAATTAAAAAGTATTTAATCCTACTGAAGCTAATACAATTACAGAATGAAGTACACTACTAACTGAATATATAATATATGATCCGCGCGGAAAAGCTATTCACTCGCGACTCAGCCTGAAAACACAGATGTTTCCATGCTGAGAGCCGAGCAAGAAGAGAGCGAATAGCCCTTCCAGCACTTCCTCATACAGTTTGAAATCCCCTCCCTTTTGTCCATCTTAATTCCTATTGGCTAATTTCGGTTGCCTCCTCCTGGCGTCAGGCTTCCGAAAACCCTCGCGCGGGTACAACCTGCAAATGTCTGTCTAGAAGTCTGACTTTCCCTTGGCTATTCTTCACAGTTTAATACATTCAATGACTGTCTTTTATGGCTTAACACTCCTACGATAAACATTCTATATAAAGATAAGGATTTGCAACTTTTGGCAAAAACCTTCACAAGTTTTACAAACAAATATAAAAGTGCTACAAATTCTACTAAGATACACTTCTAACTACAAATCACTTCTAACTACAAATTCTAAAACACTTACAATTATGAATCTTCTAATTATGTATTCCAAAACACTTCTAATTATGATTTCTTAATTATGAATCATTAAACACTTCTATTGGAATTTCTTAAAACACACTTTTATCCCCAAATTTCCTACACTTCCATTGTTGTTAACATTTTCCAGCTGCTCAGGCCGTATCTCTCTGTGCAGGTGAAAAGGTATATTTATCATGCGACATGTTGCCCTTGTGCACCAGATATGTTCTACAATGTTTTTGTCTCTTACATCTCTTTGTGTTGAGCTAAGCTTTGCAGTTTGACAGCTCAAATCCCTGAAGCAGGTGGTATAAAAGCCAAATCTCAGCAAAGTGACTGGAGCAGCTTAGCTGTCATTGACTTGACATGGTTATCAATGGCGTTTGTAGAAATATCAGTGAACAGTGTCAACAGCCCTGATCAAGGTAAATTCCTGTAATCAAGACCTTGTCAAAAAAAGATTTAGGTTATTATATCAGCAGACAAATGGACAAAACCCAGATCAATAATCCAGTCAGCCAAGCCATGAGTTGGGATGGATTTTAATCATTTCCTAAATGTGATGACTCAGAATGAAAGTACTTTAGTATTCCAAATATCTCTGGTATAAGAACCACAATTTAACCCTTTTGGTCCATGATAATAGCAACAAAAAAATGAGACTTTGACACTGGCATGTGTTGGTCCATAAACAATTACTTTCATTATTGATTAATTTGTTGATTTGTTTTTTTAATTACTTGATAAATTGCTCAGTCTAAAATGTAAAAACTAAATGGGGGAAAAGCCCATCACAAGTTCCCAGAACTAATGTCATTAGATTTCTTGTTTTGTTTAACCAAAAAGTCCGAAACCAGAAGATATCCAGGTTAGGAATGGTAAATAGTTTATAATGCTATTATCCAAACAGCTTTTATAATTTGCCTCTCATTCACAGACACTCGCACAGGGATGGCAGTTAGCTTTCATGCAAGATGCTGGCCTGACCATCAGGAAAAAGATTAGTGTCTTGCCCGAGGACACTTGGACAGTAGGAGCTGGGGATGAATCTGCCAACTAGAGCTGAGCTATCATACTCAATACCTGTAAGGTATCGACTGAAGCCAGTTTTCAAACTTTGCTGTCGTTCCTTTTTGTGCCCAGATATTATATTATGTTATTTATATGGTTTTGCTTACACTTCGATTTAATGTGACCTGTGATTGGCCCAATCCCACAGCACTACGGCCCATACAGCCAGGGTTTGCCTGTCTGCACACGACTCTGAACAGGGACATGTCGGAGCCAGTTAATGCTGCTAACAGCGCTAACAAAGGCAACAGTGCGGACAAAGCCAACAGTTTTAACCTTGGGTAGAACCGGATGATGGGCATTCTGCTTCTCCGACGACGGTTGGGGGACGGCATTATCAGTGGTAACAGCTGCATGAGCTTAGTGCTAGCCAGTGGAACACAACTTCCATTCACATGATGGGTATTGAATGAACTACTCTATTCATATCTGTATCAAGAGTACTGGTATTGGTACTGGCAGCTTAATTTAAAAAAACTGGTGTTCAATCGCCCCAAGTTCTCCGACACAACTTCCCTTCTCCGTTCTCTACACTGGCTCCCTGTAAGAGCTCGCATCAAGTTTAGGACTCTGGTGCTGGCCTACAGGGCAGTGAAAGGAACAGCTCTTTCCCATCTCCAGGCCATGGTCAAGCCCTACACCCCCGCCCGACTACTTCGCTCTGCTGCCTCGGGGCTGCCTTGGTTGCCCTGTCGCTCAGAGGTCCGGTCGCGGCTGTTTTCTGTCCTGGCTCCACAGTGGTGGAATGATCTCCCCACTGACGTCAGGACAGCAGAGTCGCTGCCCATCTTTCGGCGCAGGCTGAAAACTCACCTCTTCAAGAAGTACTATCCTGAGCCTTCCACTTAGCACTTATTGTATTCGTATTCGTTTGTTTCTGGACTGTACTTTTGCTCTGGTTTATGCTCTTAAATGCTTGTTTAAAAAAGGAGATGCACTTATGACTTCTGGTGATTAGTAGTTCTCTTGAATACCTATGTTGAATACACTTATTGTAGGTCGCTTTGGATAAAAGCGTCTGCTAAATAACTGTAATGTAATATAATTTAATGTGACCCTGTGATTGGTGGATGACCCGCTCTAAGACCTGAGCCACAGGCCCGAAAGGTGGCATTCTTTTTTGCTAAATGACTCAAGTGATTCATTTTCTGTCTGTAAACTAAACAATGATTCCATTAATCGTTTCAGCGCTAGACCAACGCACACAACAAGAGCCAATTGTTAATTCAGAACCTTATATTTGTATGCTATATCAAACTATTAACACATAGTGGTGTAGTGTTATTGCTGTGTTACTCTGTGGTATTTTTATTCCAAGGCTCTGCAGTCTGGGAATCCTAACACTGGAAACCCTGACTGTCTACGATGCTGGCTTCCAGTCAAAACTCTTGCTTGTTGAGGGCCAATTCTGGGTTGGGGCAGGAAACGCCTACATGCAACAACAGTCTGTGTTAAAACAAGCTGTTTATTTTGGTTACATGATTTCAAATAAAAAAATTCTACTTTTCAAAATCATGTTAGGCTAATAAATACCAGAATGAAAGACACTTTTTTATTTTTTAACGAGTCTGCTAGAAAAGCAGTGCCATAAAAACAGAGACGAACGTGACAGATGTAAATCCTAATCGAATGTTGCTAACTGATTTACACATCAGTCTTCTAACTTTTTTTACTTCTCATTATGATTTGACAGGGCATAGAAAAAAAACATTGCTGAGAATCCCCTGATGCTTAGACCTATTATCTAAGCATTTCTGCTTCCCGTAGTGGAACAAATTGGTTGCCTTAACCACGACTCCGGTACACAGTGCAAGATACAAAAGGGGAAAGGGGCACGGGAAGAAAAGCACCTGTTTCTCACAAAAGAAAGCATCTCCTCTAATGGTTTTTTCCACGGTTTTCCCTGTTTTTTTCACTTGAGAGCTTTTTCCCATGCAAGAGATGGTCATTCAACAAAGAAATGGACATGAAGGTTGTGATCTAATGTCTCCACACCAGATCAGCCTTACCAAAGGATCCTATGTGAACAAGATAAGCACCTGCCCTTTATAACTGTAGTAGCATATTACAAGGGGCTGTGCAATCTCCTCTGCGAAGGCTGCCCTCTGAAACAGACGGCAGAGCTTAGCAGTGAAAATGCAAAGCCATAACCTTATTGCGAGGAGAAAGGGACTTTGTGAATTACAGTTTTTAAATATATTTTTTCCTCCGTAATCTGAAAATCATAGCACAAAGCAGGGATAAGCAAACAAGAGCATGAAATCGGCTTGTACTTTTAAATGTTTGTGTTGTGTGCATACGCAACGGGATTCATTTCTCTGAGAAGCTTGCAGGATTGATGTTTGTGCAAGCTCACCAGCTAGACATTATTGGCCGAGGAGTGGAGCCAACAGTCGGGGTGAAAAAGAGACTCCAGATCAAAAGCAAACATCAATGGACTGTTGTCACCTTAGAAAATGTCATTATTCAAACTCCAGTATTTCCTGTTCTGTCAATAGGAATTGGATCCAAGTGCCAACAGCCTGTTGTATTCTGCCCTCTCCTCAAGACTAATATCCTACCAGGAGAACTTATCTGATGGGACGTTACACTTAAATCGACATTTTGAAGCTCAGGGCTGAGGTCACCATTTGGAATCTACTCCTTAAAAGAGATTGTACTTTTCTTGTGAGTGTTGAGACTGGACACACTCTCCAAAACGGAGTCGATAAAGTATCTGCTCATCAGGAGAGCGTGACAGCGGGAGAGATGAGACCACATCAATCATGTGGACTTCAATAGCCGTTCTGGGGCTCAGATGAAATAGGAAGCGCAGACGGGTGGCTGCTTAAATAGGCACCAATGGAGCCAAGTGGAGACCTTCTCCATCACTCTTGTTTGGAGAGGGGTCAAGAGGTCATCATACCCTCAAGAACTTTTGGGTTCTTCACCGCTGCGTTGAATGAGAATCAAACACTTTCTGAATCCCAAAACGAGCTCTCCTTCCTTTTCCACTTCATGTTATCACTTACAGTAAAGTCAGACTGACTTTTTCTGGAGGATATCAAATGCCATTCACAATACTGGATAAAAAGGAAGATAAGAACAGTTCACACCAACAACCCACACCCTCTGTCAGCCTTTTCATCGTCGCGTCTCATTTCTGCCACAACAACCTTTGCAGAAATGCAAAAAGGGATGCGAGATAAACCCAAACCAGCTCTGGCATAAGGCTCCCCGGGGCAACGTCAGAGCAGGCGAGTCACAGCAGCAGCAGCTGTTGTGTTCTGGCACCTGTTGACTACGGTTGTCACCCGGAATCTAAACATGTGTCTGTGAGCTACTTAGGACAACACTGCCTTTGTATTGCTGGGGAATCCCGTAACTTGTTTCGGGGCGATTGTGTTGGTGGTGTGAATGTGTTTAGACAGAGGTCTCATGCCGACTTCTGACCTACTTTCTCTTTTAGAAATGTATTTTGACATTTTCTGTCCAACATCGAACCCCGCAGTTAAACATTGCCATTTGGCATTTTACACAAGTCAAGTCAAATCTGCTCAAAGTGCACATTTACTTTAAAAATATCGTCCCACTGTAGTGTGCCACATCTTTAAACCAAAAGCAGTGGATTTTGAGTTGATTAAAAATGTATTTTAGGGAATCAATTCTCATATTTAGTCAATAAATACGACCTTTTCTTCTTTTGAGACTCAAAGGAGCACCACTGTCTTCTTTGGCTTTGAAGGAAGTGCTCCAATGTCCAAAACCCAAATGTTAAGATCCTGTTGTCATCATTGTTGTCATTCTGACAAAATCCCCTTGGACTCTTGTATGATTTCTAATGTTTTATAGAAAAATGTATTAATAAATAAATCCAGATAATACTCGGCAGATGAGTTGATTATGAATATAATTGTTAGATGCAACCTTGGTTTGTTGCAACTTTGGTACTGGGTCTTGTTTTGTGTTGCTTTAGCTGTCATTTCTGTCACTTGTGATAATATACCAGCTTAAATAACAAAAAAAGAGTTAAGTTGTGAACGTGTGCATACAACACTTTGAACGGTAGGTCAAAGTTGAAACAGGAAGCTGTAAACTGTGATGGATTTTTACAAGACATTGGGCCTCATGCAGCAACATTCTTCAAACGTATGTTTCCTTGCATCGGACAAACACTTTGTTTGTTTGCACTTGGTGAGTGCAATGTCGTTATTAAAGACAAGATCGAGGGCCAACACGGCATGAAATCAAAATGTTCTATTTGCAGTGTATCTCAACATATGACAGAGGCTATGTAAGGCCATATGGGCCTTTTGAAAATCACCGCTTACATCTCTGCCTCTGCTGAGTGAACTCCAGTATCCTTCACTTTCATCACCTACTCTCAGACAGATGCCCCATTTGAGCACCTCCTCAGGTATTCACTGTGGTACAGTATGCAGCTAATGACACAAATATACCACAGACACTCCGCCATTTATCTTTGAACTACCATCATTTCTAAGTCAATTAGCCCAGTCAATATGCTGTGTCAGTTATTACCTGCAATGTACCATAGGTAAATGCTTTCTATGCAGTGCAGACACCTCGATCAGGTTGACACTGAGGTAAAGGCAGTTGGAGGGGGATCAGAATGACAGATTGGCGGCACAGAATGGAAACAGCCTCAGCTTGGTGATTGATGAGTGCATCAGTAGGGGAAGTTATATCGAAACAGGAATATTGTGTAGGAGGCGCCATTACATGGAAATAGTGAATTTTAAAGTTGAGGGAAAGACCCCTATATGCAAAGTAGTGAACGAGAGACAAGAATCCAGAGGACGGTATTAGTATGCATGCTTCCCCTCACCTTCTCTGTCTTTCTCTGTTCCCAGAGTTCTCTCCTGCAGTCTGATAGTTTGTGCCATCACCAGCCCCACTACATCACCTTCCAAGATCCTTTAATCCCCGTTTTATCTTAAACATGCTATCTCGGTGACAGCGGCGTCGCATGGGGAAAGAGCAGCTGAAATGTTCTTTAGAGAAGCTCGGGAAGCAGTTGTGACACTCGATTTTGAACGCTCTGCTGCCAGCTGGCTCCGCAGAGAAAGGAAGAGGCATGCATATACCTGCCGAGGAGACACGGTAAACACGGTTACTACAAGTTTTGAGATACAAACTTTCAAAAGAAACGCAAGGTCCTATATATACTGTGTGTGTGTG